>NW_026861200.1:0-204474 GCF_026571515.1 Ruditapes philippinarum | reverse complement strand
TTTTAGATTACCTCACCAAGAAGTTGGATCTAAATATAACTCGATCTTTTGAAGACGGAATACTACTACAGACTGCAGTCACCATTCTCTATTGTATAAACTAATACAGACAAAAAACAATTATAAAAGAAACTTACTTTTGCGTCTTGAAAAACAATTGAAACGGAACAATTTCGTTTATAATTTATTACGGTTTAAACCGATAAATCAAGTAAAAATAGAAATCCTATTTATATAAACAAACTGGGATTACCGAAGTAACTAAAATAGCTTAGATTTCCGTAATATTACTTCGTCTGATTCCGCAGTATGACGGAATCGCCCGAATTGTCACGATTGCAATCGGAACTACATCGGCTATTATCATTAATCCGAAGAGTGACGGAAAAGGCCGAAAAGTTGCGATTGGCACGATTGCAGCTGGTTTCTTGTTCAATCATGCACCAACAGATGTAAGCAGGAAACCACCTAACCGGAACAAGTTTTCCATATGAAATGGCTTGCAGCCGTGGCTGCAAGCCAAAAAGACAGACAACTAATAAGACCGGATAAATTGTATGAGGAAATCGTGCATGGAATTGAGTCCGAGTAAATAGCAAATGTCATCGATTGTAGTCGAAATAAAATCGTGAAACCTAGTAGACTAAACATTACAGAGCCGAGCCTTTCATTGCTAATGGTGTAGGTGCTCATCTGATGCTTTACAAAATACATGTAGTATCCCATTAAATATGACCCTTCGACAAAAAAAGGCAAAAAAATCCTAGATCTCTAAAAATCTTATTGAATTTGAAATCGGGGTAGTGTGAAAACTAATTGTTGAAAAAATCAAGAAGTTTATTAAAACTCATTGCATAAATAATTATCTGGAGCTCGGGCTGATGATTCTAAAGTATGTTCAGCAGGAGATGTGTATGAACATATTAAAAATATAAGACAATATGCTTTGTATCATGGTTGAACATATTAAAAATATAAGACAATATGCTTTGTATCATGGTCAAAATGACCTGTTTACAGTATTATGAGCGTAAAACACATTTGTACACAAATTTCTACTAAAAATCAAAAACAAACAGTATTGATGACTTTTTTTTTAAAAAAAGGCATAAAAATAATTATAAAACGGCAATACATACATAATATTGTATAGTTTTTGTTTTTATAAAAAAGATGTTATTATATCTATGACTTGTAATAAAAAGTCTCGAATTTTCCAGAATTCTATTGAGAGACCACTTTATTAAGAGACCACTTTTTGGCAGTCCCTTGAGTGGTCTCTTAATACAATGTCGAGTGTATTTTATGTGCAATTTATGACTGATTTTTGCAGTATTTATCAACATATTTCTACTTTGTTACTAACACAGTTAAGGGGCTATTTTTGCATATTTTGACCTCTTTTTGGTATTTTACGCGGATTATAAGAGCTGTTTTGCAATGTGTCGATTACTTTCCTTGTTCACTTCACAAAATTTTACTTTAAACTTACATTTTCAAAATAAATTTTCATGAAATTAGAATGAATCTGAAGGCGTGCTGCATGAAATGTAATAACGTTAATGCAAAGTTTTACACCACTAACAACAGCAGGTTTAATACGATAGCTTCCTTTTTTCCCCATTTAAGTGTGCCCAAAAGCATAACTCAAGACACGTTTCTCGCATACCTATTCTATGTCTAGGTTTAAATATTCTTTTAAGTCATCAGAATCATGAATGACTGCTACACATTCTTTGACCTCCTGGTCTGGACTGGTGCTGGTCGGTTCATCTCATCCTCTTTAGGTACACTGAAACACAAAATGATTTTTTCTTATGATAGTTTGTCCTTAAAAGTATTGTGTTGTTTATTGGCACTATACATCTTTATTGTTTATTCTTTAAGTTTATTGTTATTAGTTTACTATGGTGTAAGATTAAATTTGCACAGTAAAAGCAAGTTGAATTGCCTCTACAGAAAGCAGGGTGATGAAAGGTTGTCTTGTCTAAACATCAGCATAATCTTATTTTGTAAATATTTCATTATTCCCTGCTAAATTTGAATTTTGGCTGTCAGTCGGAAGTTCAAGGTTATATAAAATGTAACTGGTAAGGGAAGACCTCATGCAATATTATTTAAGGCACTATCACAACCAGTGGAACCACAGATCTATCATAAGCAAGCTAGCTCACATGAAATAATCTGAAACCTCTGGTGGGATATGAACCCACAGCAGTAAGGACAATTGTTTCAAAGTCAGCAACTGTAACTACAGAGCCTTAGAGGCTCCCACTCAACTATATAGAGCCTGGTCAGGATGTATAGGCTAGCTACACTTTATACTGTTGGCAATTAGACAAATTTAATCTCCTATGCAGTGATCTCTCCTTATCAGTACAGAGATCTCTGCCATCACACACATTTCTATCAATATTTTGATATTTTATATTTTTTTAGCTTTTGAATTCATTTGTCATTATTTTGTACACTTTTGATAATTTTTTGATGAACTATAACAAATGTAGGTACGAAAAGTTAAAAATAAAACAGTAAGAGAAAAATGATGTAACGGTCAATATTTACATTTGAATTTCGACTTTATGTCATGTGACTTTCATCATTATGTGACTTCTGCGAAGGCAGTGATTACAATCTGCCAAGGGAGGTAATGACTATGAGGAGTTTTAGACAACTTACAACATCAACTAACACTCAAAAAATTAATCCTTAATCTGCAGAAATTCTTAAATGAACTTCAGTTTTTGGAACTGCCCATTACCAACTTTATGGATACCAATATGAAAATTTAAAGTAGGTCATCAAACAATTTAAAACCTTGTCAGACTGCACCTATATGCAACCTGTCCTGGACATATACAAGTGGCAAAAGTTAATAACTTTTATTACAGCAGATTCATGTTTAACTTTATTACCTGGCTTGCCTACTTGACTGGGTTGGAGGTCTTTCAGTTAGAAAACTTCTTCTACAATGACTACTGTAAATATAAGAAACACAACACTGGTATATAAGGTCTTTAAAACTCAATCAAATCAGTGGATCAAAGATCAGGTCAAGGTTTCCCAAGCTGAGAAATATGGTGATCTATGGGGGAGGGGGTCATTATTCATTCCCTGTTTTGTCCCAGAAATGTTAGAGCGCTGTGTCACAGCAATTACTTCTCTTCAGGCAAACTTTGTTCTAATATTTGAAAACTAGTTTTCATAAAGCATCTTGCATAATTAAGTACTGTTCAGGTACTGAGATTAATTTTTCTCATTGCTTGTTTGTTTAAAAGTTTGGTCTTACCAAATCAAAAATGTTTTTATGAAACAATATACTTGTTATTAACACAATAGGTTATTCATATAACAAAAGACTGTTTCAAAATATGACAAAGAAATGTGTAATCAGGTTCTTTATCAAACTTTAACAATGTATATTTCAAACCATTATATAAATGATAAAGGCATTGAACAACTGAATAGAACAATTACAATAACATCATATTCTTAACATGTACCTGCTTGATTAATGATATCACAAAAACAATATAATATTCAAAAAATCATATTTTGGCAAATATTTATGCACTTTTTGACATTCCCAAAATTTTTGTGACGAATAAATATATCCACTGATGCAATATGTATTTCATATACACATATACATCATATTAGGATTGACAGTTATCAATATAATCATTAAATTAGAATTAAAATCTATATACTTCAGAACTGCAAGTCCTACACCTTTGATACTTGGCATGAAGGATTACAGAGTGAACCTGTGCCAAGTATGTTTAACCAATTGGCCCCATCCCTAATGCACAGTTTCTTGTTGGCGTCCGCGCCGAAGCGCGGCGCCCTTATGGAATGAAATCAGATTTTGTGAAAGGGCGACAGCAACTTCTCGAGCCTTTTAGTCGGTCATAATAAAAGCCGATCATTCCGATCGGTATGAGGGTGCTTGATTATTAATAAAGAATGAAATGAAATGTCGCGATATGTTACAATGAATAGCGAACTGGAGAATTTCGCAATGCAAACATTTTCAAATGAAATAACCTTTTCCGTCAATAAATCGCGCTGTCCGGGGTTTTTATTGATCATTTTGTAGTACACAGTGGGTTATCATGGTATGTTATTGTTGTACATGTATCCTAGAATGATCAGTTGATGACCTAAATATTCCGAAAATCTATTTATAGATATATCTATTTATCACTCCTATCGGTAATTCCCGGTCTCTCCCGGTCTGTTTTGAACGGGATTTACTAGTGACCGGCGAATAGTACAACATGTTTTTTGTCCGGTCTCTCCCGGGTTTGGAGCAGATGTTTGATATCGTTACAATTAAAAAAAAACACCAACAACAACAATAGCATGTTTCATTTTATCTATATGAGATTAAAACAATAAATATGTACAATAATTGAGAAAAAAGTACATTTTTATGGTATTAATATGACATTATCAACTTTGAAACATTTTATTTAATTTGTTATCCGTGTTTAGTAAAGATGCCAAGGAATTATTCAAAGTTACAAATTAGATTTTATGAATTATTCAATTGATTGTTAATTTAAAAAATGAAATAGAAAAATACAAATGTACATGTACATGGTTTAAGAATAAACAATATTATATATTGAAAGATAAACCATAATTTACTGACTTTTTCCAGTTAAGTTTTGACTTATAATCTTCGGTCAATATGACAATTGAATTCTTAAAATTTATTTTACAATTTTCATAAAAAAAGAGTAGTAAACATAAAAACTCAGTATTAAAATAGCACATAAAACACAAAAAAGAAAAGAAAACAATCATAAAATTTGTATTTTTTTTTATTAAAATTAATAGATATTACAATTATTGTATAATAAACAATTATGCTCAACATGATCAACATGGTAATATAACCAGTGTCATATTTTTACTAAGTGTGAACAGATACCTTAAGAGGGGGTCTTCGCTAATATATAGCGATAACATAATAAGGGACAATTACAAAGGTGTGGTACGTGTTGATCATATGGATTATAAATGATTGTATACATGTATATCCGTTGCTATTAATAACCACGATCATAAAGAAATAACAAGTAATATTCTAATCTCTAGCATGCCAATCAAAGTTCATAATGAACAATGTCTTTCGTCCGCTCATTCATAAGTGATATATACATTTCTGGTAGTTTATAAGAATATCTTGTCATCAGATATCTTCACTTGCTGCATTTCTTGCTTGGACGCCCTTTGATGCTTTGCATCAATGCTTTTCTTGTACAGGTCTTGTAATGAAAACTTTTGCGGAACAATGTGCCATTAGCTCTTTGGTATCTTGCATGACACATTCTCTAGATAACCTTTAACAAATTTGGTTAAGGCATACCCATCATATCAGGGTCACATTGGCCAAGCCCTTGGGGCAATAAAATAGATAAATACAGAATCCCTAAAGAAAGCCCAACACGGCAATCGGTTTGATTGAGCCTGTTCATGGACGGTACTGGAAAGTGCAAGTTAAACTTTTTACAAACTTTGTTGATATTTAAGTCATAACGCCAATATGTTGATGCATGATACACTTGAACAGTGTTCATCATTTGACATGCTTATATTTGACCTTCAACCCAACTTGACCTTAACCATCAATGTCAGAAGTAAATATATTTAAACCTTCATGACATCATCATAGTTTAAGCTATTGTTTGGAAATGATGTCCATTTTGTGCTAAACTTTGTACCTTAAACTTTATCAAACTGTAAGATGATGTGGCCTTTGTATCAATATTTTATCTGATCAAGAAATCAATTGTAATATGAGATGTACATAGCAAGTTTATATGATCAATATTCATAAAAAATAAGTTTATTATTACATGAGCAGTTTAGGAAACATTTGAAAAGTAAAGACTTGGACAGAATATGTGACAGTAAATTATCATGTTGAAAATTGATTATGATACAAGACAAGGCCTGGCATGTATGTGAACAGATCAACTAACTAACTTAGCTTGAACAAGTATATCTATAAGATGGCTACAGATGGACAAATAAATACGGATATTCTTTCTGATGAATTTTTTGATGAACTATGTACAATCTGCAAAAGTAAAAGCAAAAACACCGAAGGTGTAAAATTCTGTTTGGATTGCCAAGATTATTTCTGTATAATATGTGTCCAAGTTCACAGTCAAGTGCCAGTGTGTGCTGGTCACAAGATGTTGGATAAATCTTTAGTGACACCAGGAATCATTAAAGGTCTCCCAAGGGCACCAGAAGTGCCTGTATGTGCTGGTAACAAGGTGTTGGATAAATCTCAGGTTAAGTCAGGAATAAGCAAAAGTCTGCCAAAGGCACCAACAGAGATGTGTGACAGACACAGTCATAAACTCATTGATATGTACTGCCAGAATCACGATAGTGTTGGCTGTTCTACATGTATGGCTGATGATCATAGGTAAATTTTAATAATTTATCAGTAACTTTATGGATAGTTTTTATAAAATTCAAAACATAACAAATGTGTTAAAGAAAACAAGATCTATCATTTAGGGAGATTTAGTGGTCTGAAGCTAAATTTAAATTTGAGCTGTATTTTATGATGTTTCATAAGTGTAACAAAAAACTACAATTTACTGCCATGTAAAAGAGATTCACCTGGATACAAAAAGCTATTCAAAGTGAAGTCTCAACATAAGCTTGCTGTATACTAAGTTTCATTACGATATCTCCTTCCTTACTCTAGAAATTGACAAGAAACCATTTTTCAATTTTTAAAAACAGTGGCATTGACCCTAGGGTTCCAAAAGCAATCTTAACGTAAGCAAAGTCACCACAAAGCTTGCCAGACACTTAGTTTGATAACAGTATCTAACTCATCAAGTTTTCATCAGAAAACCATTTTTCTATTTCTAGTAACAGTGATCTTGACCTTGACCTCAGGGGGGATGGGGGTCAAAAGCAACCCAAGGTGACATCTCTACAGAACCTTGCTTCTTGCCAAGTTTGATCACAGTATCTTATTCTTAGGTCTAGAAATCATTTTTTCTTCTTTTTTTGTAAAAGTGATCTAGATAATAGGGGGTCCAATGGCAATCTGAAGCAAGTTGTCCATATAAGTTTGTTATCTATGAAGTTTGTAGCAATATTTTATTTGTAACTCTAGTAAGTGCCATGAAACCATGAAACTCACCAACAAACTAACAGATGCCCTTACTTATATATAACTTCCTAATCTTTCTTTGTGGGAGAAAAAAAAATGATGAACATTCTGAATATCTTTTAGGTCATGCCAGGACATTTGCTACATTCCAGAATATATTCAAAATAACACTTACCAATCAGCCTCAATAGAAATTCAAACAAAACTAAAGGAAATATCCAAGACCATGGCAGAACAAGTTACCAGATTCAAACAAGATAAACAAAGGCTGCTGAAAAGAAAGGCAGAGTTACTGGCAGATATCAGAAAATTTCGACAAGAAATTAACAACCAACTTGACAAGT
The DNA here is from genome assembly GCF_026571515.1 of Ruditapes philippinarum. NCBI lineage: Eukaryota > Metazoa > Mollusca > Bivalvia > Venerida > Veneridae > Ruditapes > Ruditapes philippinarum. Next base: position 196,977 of record NW_026861200.1, on the reverse strand, counting down.
TGGAGAACAATGCTATAGGTAACATAGAAGATATGGTTAAACACCTTGAAGACAAGATTGAGAACAATCTCAAAAACCTACAAGCTAATATGGTCAGGGTTACTTCAGCTAATGATAAATTAGCATCCCAGAACACAAGTCACGCTGAAGTATTTATTTTTGTGAAGATTGGGGAAGATACTGCAAATGTTGCCAACAAATGTATAGAAGATAACAAAAGCAAGCGTACTAGAGATGACATAAAGTTACAACCTGAAAAGAGAATTCTTACATTGCTACAACAATATAAAGCCCTCGGTAAACTTGGTAAAAAAGGGAACCCTGCAAAGACTCCTCGCACTTTATTTCAGATAAAAGGGAAACAATCATATTGTGTTACTGCAACGTCTAATGAAGAAGACAATTATTCCAGAAGTGCATGCTGTTTGAAGGATGGTACAGTAATATTAGCTGATAGAAAAAACAAGAAGCTAAAACGGTTCCACAGTAACAACAACACTATCATAGACTACTGTGATCTACCAGCAGCACCATGGCAAGTGTGTTCAATCAACACAACACAAGTGGCAGTAACGTTACCATTACAGAAAGAAGTTCATTTCATTTCTGTTGAAGGACAAATGAGCACAACAAACAAGATTAATACTGATTTTTCTTGTAGTGGTCTTGCGTACACCAACAATAATTTATATGTATCAGATGATACCAAAAAAGTATATGTCTATACATTGTCTGGAAGAAAGATTAAGCAGCTTAGAATTAAGCAATCATTTATCTCACATCTCAAGAATCAACTTACTCGTACTGATCAGCTGCGGTGCATAAACAGTCTAGCTGTCAGCAAAGATGCTAAACGGATTTATGTTACTGATAGGGATCGTGGGCTGATAGTACTGGACAAAAAAGGCAAGGTTATTTCAAGATTCAATGGTGGAGAATTACAATGGGCCAGTTGCTGTTATGTCACTGAGGTAGGAAGTGTGCTTGTATCTGGATCTTACTCCAATAATGTTCTACAGTTTACATCTGATGGTGAGCTGCTGGGAGAGGTTATAAAATCTGACAGAGGAAAATGGAATATTTCGTCTGTATGTTGTAACCAACAAATGTCTAAAATGTATGTATGCAGATCTGGAAAAAACACCATTGAAGTGTATGATATATGATCAGGTCAATAAATGACTGCGGATCACCTTTAGTAAAAACTAACTGAAGGAACGTTTTAATTCAGAATCTACAAACATGAAATGTGAAAAGAACAAGACTGCATAATTTTGTGAAATGTAATGCCACCATATTGTATAACACTATCAATAGCAGGACTAAAAGTTGTTTACTATTTGCTGTACATGTTAATGTAATGAATGAATAAATTATCTTACAATGTTGAATCAATGTCCAATGAAACTGTAGGTTAATATTTCGCCAATGTGAAACAAAACACAATTATCATATATACATGTATCAAGATATATTTATCATAAGTTAAAGTTTAAAACATCTAGTTTAAGTATCAACTATCAGCCTTTAATGCTGAATTATTCGTTGTATTCAGTTAATGCACAGATCATCCATACATGCATAGTATTTTATAATATTAAAAATCATTATATTTTCTTCATTTAAAGTCTTCGCTTTTCTATTGCATAGAAGTTACATACATAATGTTTCCCAACCCATCCACCTGTTTTGTTTATAAGTAGCTATAATGATGTTTATTTGATTTGTTAATATGTTGAAAGATTTCATTCAAAGTCTTTGCTTTGCGGAGAAATGACAAACATTACATTTCCATTAGTCAAACCGTCTGTTTTGTTTATTTTTTAATTTTGTTTGATGTTCATTTTGAATTGTCAAAAGATAAAGAAACATTTCTTATTCATAAATCAATTTACATGTAATAAATAATTTGTTGATGATTTTTCCAGATAATCCATACATGTATAGTATTTTATACTATGTATAATCATTTATATGATTTTTTTCTTCATTTAAAGTCTTCGCTTTTCTATTGCATAGAAGTAACATACATAACGTTTCCCAGCCCATCCTCCTGTTTTGTTTATTAAGCTATAATGATGCTTTTTTATTTGTTTATATGTTGATAAAGAAATATTTTTGTTTATTAATCGAATAAAAGGATTTGATAAAGGGACTCCCCTGTGGTTTAAAATTACTCTTAAATTTATATGAAGTGTATGTAATATGTGACTTTATCATCATTTGTATGTATATTTTGTGTATTTTGTATTATTTATTATTTAATTTAATGTTTGTGATATTGATTCCACATAATCAATATGATTGATTAAATTAGACGGTTGTTGCATAAGTGATACAAGCTATATTTTTGATGTGTGTTACTAGTAATTAAAATTTGTTATATTTATTTATATTATGATTTAAATGATTACATAAATTAAGACACAGAATGAAAAACATTTATGTCAATATATTTTATTGAAAGTCAGTGCATGCATGAAATTAACCCCAAACCTACTGTCAACAGGAGTAGAATATTTTATTCTTGTACATTTAGTATAGGTTTATGTTTATTAGTAAGCATTTACAAAATTAAATTGGTCAAAACCAGCGCAGCCATTTGACCATTTTAATTCAGTAAATGTTTCCTAATAAACACTATAAGTAACCAATTTACTGTTTGAAATTATTTTTTATAAACAGTTGATTTATTAGACTGATAAATAGCCGATTTACTAAAGTGAATGTGTTACAATATTCATTTTAAATGCTGTAATCCTTTGGACAAGAAGAAATTAATGTACCATATTTATGCAAGTTAAGAGACAACTCTTTCAAGAAGCATACCTAACATTATGAAGACAACCTATTTTTACCTTTTTTTAAATTTTCATAAAATATTTAATCAGATATAGCTATTTACTCATTAATGTACATTCATTTGTTAAAATTAATTTATAATTATAGTACATGTATTTAGTAAGAAAAAAAAAGTTATGTCTGTTCAAAACGGCCATCCATAATTCAGTCAAAATCCATATTAGAGTGTGGGCCTTGGAAAATGATTTTCTTTTATGATCTCAAAAATCAGTGAAGTTTCAACCCATTTCCCCTCAAACTAAACCAAGAATTAAAAAATAGGTCAAAGACAAAAAAGGCCGGGTTGCATTTGTATACCAAATATCATAATGATGTGGTGTTACGAAAAAAACTTGCCTTTGATCATCAATGTCGAAAATTTAACCATTGTCCATCAATGTCGAAAATTTAACTAAGTCGGTAAACAGAATGTGGATGAGCAATAGATATAAAATCGAATCTCACGATATGGGACCACGTGTCAATGCTGTATGCCAAATATCAAGAGACTGTGATAAGTAGTTGCTGAGAAAACTATTAAGAAAATTTCCTACCATTGACCATTTAAATGTCCAAAATTTAACTAAGTTGGTAAACAGGAAGTGGATGAGCAACAGACCTAAAACTGAATCCCACAGTATGGACTATGTGTCAATGCTGTATGCCAAATATCAAGAGGCTATGATAAGTAGTTGCTGAGAAAACTGTTACACACATTTCCTACCATTGACCATTAATGTCAAAAATTTAACTAAGTCGGTAAACAGGAAGTGGATAAGCAACAGACCTGAAATCGAATCCCAAAGTATGCGACCACGTATCAATGCTGTATGCCAAATATCAAGAGGCTGTAATAAGTAGTTGCTGAGAAAAGAATCCTGTAAAGGGTAAGCCATTGTTTCATTGAGCAAGAAAACTGATAACTTATCACTCAGTACTAGTTTATTTCAGGATCTGATTCAAGAGTGTGTCTTTAAGCTAATAGCGTCCTACACAAACAAACTAAATTTGGATTAAAATAAATAACATAGCTGTTAGTTTATTTCATTTCAATAATTTCTATCAAGATTAAGTTTTCGAAACAACAACACTTGTGTGACATGATTGTGAACAGCACAGTTTTCTAGATAGGATGAATTTTACATATTCTGTTCAACAACTTCTCTAGTTCAATTTTACTAGCGCAACTTGAAAAATAAACAAAACATACAACTATTAAATGCATGAATATTACTTATTTTGAATGAAATTATTCATAAATACCTGATTGGATTTGCATCCACCTCTGTTGAACATATAAGTTTGAATGTTTCTAAGTTCCAAAATTTTACTGTCCGGAAAATTATAAAAACATTCATTTCTTAAATATATGACTCTATACAAATCATATTTGATTTGCATTTCGTGTATTATTGGGCCAAAGAACATTTTCAAACATTCACATTTCATACTATCATTGATTTCATTTAAATATTTCAACATCTTTTTTATTTGATTGGGTTTTATATCACACCAACACAGTAAAGGTCAAATCATATGGTGACTTTCAAGCTTAATTAGTGGAGGAAGGTGCCTTTCTGTACATTAACTCAGGCATGAATGGGTACTTGTGTAGTACCACCAAAATTCAGTTAGCTAGGTGGATAGCTTCCTAACATGAAATAATCCAAAGTTCTTTCTGCTGAGATTCAAACAACAGTGTTGAGGGGCAAGTGGTTTGAAGTCAACGTCCTCAATCACTCTGACAGGACATCCTTAAATATTTCAATATTATAATAATACAAAGCTGAATAATAATTATGTCTCCCCCACCTCGGGGGGAGAAATATTGTTTTTGCCCTGTCCGTCCGTCAGTCCGTCCGTCCGTCAGTCCGTCAGTCCGTCCGTCCATTCTTCGTTTCCGGACGATAACTAGAGTTCCTTTTGACCTACAGCCCTCAAACTTCATAGGATGATTGGTCTTATAGAGCTGATGATCCCTATTGTTTTGGGGTCAGTAGGTCAAAGGTCAAGGTCACACTGACCGTTGGTCAATTTCTCGTTTCCGGATGATAACTAGAGTTCCTTTAGACCTACAGACCTCAAACTTCATAGGATGATTGGTCTTATTGAGCAGATGATCCCTATTGTTTTTGGGGTCAGTAGTTCAAAGGTCAAGGTCACAGTGACCGTTGGTCAATTTCTCGTTTCCGGATGATAACTAGAGTTCCTTTTGACCTACAGCCCTCAAACTTCATAGGATGATTGGTCTTATAGAGCAGATGATCCCTATTGTTTTTGGGGTCAGTAGGTCAAAGGTCAAGGTCACAGTGACCGTTGGTCAATTTCTCGTTTCCGGATGATAACTAGAGTTCCTTTTGACCTACAACCCTCAAACTTCATAGGATGATTGGTCTTATTAATCAAATGATCCCTATTGTTTTAATGGTCAGTAGGTCAAAGGTCAAGGTCACAGCGACCGTTGGTTAATTTCTCCTTTCCGGATGATATCTAGAGTTCCTTTAGACCTACAACCCTCAAACTTCATAGGATGATTGGTCTTATTGAGCAGATGATCCCTCTTGTTTATGGGGTCAGTAGGTCAAAGGTTAAGGTCACAGTGACCATTGGTCATTTTCTCATTTCCGGATGATAACTAGAGTTCTTATCAGTGAGGACATTTAACTATTATTGATATATCAGTGATATATCAGTTGTCTGGTTTTATATACTCTGTTCTTTTTTGATCTTTCCACCCTTATGCGGTCATTTCTTCCCCGCTGCGCGTTCAATGCTACATGGTCACAGCAAGGTGTATTACACGCATTGTTTTGTTTGCTGATGATAACTACAAATTCCTACTAGCGAGTGAGTTTTCATGCAATATGTAAGTATATAGTATATCACTTTCTATTCTTGTTAACTATTACTAATAGTATACATACATGCATGGCACCATTCAGACTATGTACATATTTATTGGTATTGCGTTACAACTTAAAAACTGTCAGTATTGGACTATTAGTTATTGTGGTTTAAATAATCAACATCAAATCTATTACTTTATGTACTGCTTTCACTTATAAGTTATGTGATTTACATGTACATGGTTTGAAAAAGGGAAGGAATAAAAAGTTACAGTTCTATTCCCATTATTCCTTCTTAGGTTCGCCTCCTAGTGGTGGTGCCGGGCGTCACTACATCTGCATGTTCACTCTCGTATACATTCAAGTATCATCAAAATCCTTTAAAGGTTTGAAGAATTATGGAGCAGACACAATTTCATTTAATTTCATTTGTGAAACTATATATGATATGACCATCAAGTGCAATTTCGTTTGACGCCCGCCTGCCATACGCTGATTGAATAACCAGGATTTTCAAAATTGAATACCTGGTTAAAAACAAACAGTTTAGGAAGCATCTTCTCATACAACCTTAACAATAGAAACCATCCATAGACAGCCTTCATTGAAGTGACTACCGGGTATTTACATTATCTTATCTCCATTTCCATTCCTGTTTCCATTCACAGTTATTCTCAGCAGTGGGGGAGGCATGCGCTTTTTTACAAAAGCATCCTCTAGTTTTTCACATTTTTTTCACAAAATATGTGTGTGGGAATTGTTGCAATTCATTTTTAGCAATTTATTATATTGACATATTATGATGTTGTAGAATACTGCTTATGTTTTCTTTCATTGCATTCAGCCAAACATAAATAATTTATCATTTAACTCCATAATTAATATCCTACATGGATAAAATATAAAAAAGAAAGACAATGTAGGAGTGGCTACTACAGGTTCACTTTAATTTATCAATTAAATAAATATACATTCATACACATCGACGACACTTGAAAAAAATCACTTTAAACTAGTGAAGAGTGGATCTGCACTTAACAATAATAACATATGCTCATATAAAAGTCCCATGTCGTCGATCCGAACATTCCAAAAATTGTGGTTCCGTGTAATTCCAGTGCACTGTAAGGAATAATATGTCTTAATACACACAAATGTGTTACCTCAAAGTCAGAACCACAAAACTCACTCAAACTTAGCATCCATCCTTGCAACGTTATCAAAAGACAACAAAAAATTGTCTATTCTGAAAAAGACAAAACAAAGATAATTTCCATATTAAATAAACACTAATCAATACCGTTGATTAACCTTAAAGTATACATTTTGTTTTAACATTGTTGTGACATTACAAAGTCCAGCATGACATATACAATCTTAAGTATAATCTCAAAACGAGGGCGGGATGGATGGGCGTCTGTGTGTAGTGAACCTATAGTACCTCGAATGGTCAAATACCCGTGTACATACACATTATATATTGACCAGTCTTACGGAATGATACGCTTGGTGGACAGCTGAAATACAGACTGCCATCAACCATGTTTTTGCAACAATCTTTCACAAACTCCTTGATTACTAGCCGAAGTAGCACCTCCTGACCTCAATTAATGTAAACCGAAATTTCTAGTATTCAAACCGATAGATTCTAAATTCTTTATGAGAATTTCTCTAGCACGCGTATAAGAAATAGGAGAATCCCCTCTCAAAGCATATTCGCCTTTTTTCTTGCAAAAACTGACTTTCCTAAATAAGTATTCCCCCGAATCTGTATTAATTTTCCCAATTTTTAAATACTTCTCCAAGGCAGTAACAGGACAGGTAAACTTATTAGTTCTTGCTATAACTACTGTAGCTCCCTTCCTTAATTGATCTGTTTTAGAAGATCCTAACATTATTTGACCTGACTATCATCAATTTCTAAATCAGATCGTTTTAATTGTATTACTTCCGCAAACCTTAGGAATCCAGAAAAACTAAGAAGAGACATTGTAATAAATCTCATGTCCATTACATTTAATTTGAATTAAAATGTAAAACTAATTAAGCTAAATCTTCGGCCAAAAGAGGCTCTTTAGGCTTAGACGGCTTACTACACTCCCTTAAAATGCCACATTTAATATTTTTCACAAATTCAGAAGAACACGGATCTTCTAACCCGGCCATTTTATGAGCAAAAGAGATTGAATACAAAATACTGTTTATTTTTGACTCTGACGAACCATAGGTGAAAACTGATGACAAATATAAAGCTACATGTACATCAAGCGCAGGTAAAGAGCTGAAATTGTATTTCTTACACCATGTACAAAACAACTTAAAATAGCATTTATATTTCTTAAACGTATTTTCCGCTTTAGATTTTAATGTGAACGTTTTAAGCTTTACATATTCTTCATGTAATTGTTGTGGTAATCTTAACAGGTCCAGCTTTCGCCATACTCCAACTTTTAACACGTCTGTGAAATGTATAAAATAAACTTCTATTTAAAGCAACATAAACTTCTATTTAAAGCCAGAACATTCTTCATGAAAACCAACATGGGTTCAGGGCTAAACGCTCGTGTGAATCCCAACTTCTATTAACTACAGATGACATTGCTCGTAGTGTTAATCTTGGTCACCAGGTTGATATGGCGGTGCTTGACTTTTCTAAGGCTTTCGATAAAGTATCACATCAGCGTCTCTCTGTGAAAATGCAATATTATGGTATATGTAATGAAACCAACTTATGGATTAATGAATTCTTTAACGGTCGTTATCAACGAGTAGTAGTAGACGGAGAATCATCAAGACCGTCACTGGTAACATCTGGCGTGCCCCAGGGAACCGTGGCTTGGTCCTGCATTGTTTTTACTATATATTAACGACATCGCCTCGGATATTAAGTCATCAATTCGCCTATTTGCTTGACGATTGTGTCATTTATAGACCCATACTCACCAGTGAAGATCATAATATTTTACAAAAAGACCTGGACACCTTAGTTGATTGGAGTAATATCTGGCAAATGGAATTTAACGTCGATAAATGTGCAACCATGTCAATAACAAATAAACGTAACAAATCTTTATTTGACTACAAAATGAAAAATCAATCACTACATATTGTTAAAAACCATCCATATCTGGGAGTTGAACTAGCAGATACTATGAAATACAACCTACACATCGATTCAATCACAGCAAAAGCTTCTAGTACTCTTGGTTTCATCAAACGGAACTTAAAACATTGCCCGACCACAGTAAAGGAAAGAGCTTATCAAACTTTGGTTCGACCTAAACTGGAATATGCGTCACCAATTTGGAATCCACAACAACTTAATACATCAAAGAAACTTGAACAAATACAACGGAATGCGGCAAGATTTGTCATGAATAAACCATTCAATCGTAACAATCCATCTAGCGTAACATCAATGCTACACGACCTAAAATGGCCAACACTTGAACAACGTCGTCAGTGTGCGGACTTAATTCTTATGTATAAAGTGTTTAATAACCTGGTGGCTGTACCAGTTGAATACCACCCACAACTATCTACAAGATACACAAACTCGGTAAAGTTCGTCACTTATCACTGCAGACTTAATGCGTACAAACATTCATTCTTTCCAAGAACTGTACCTTATGTACAGAATAGTGTACATCAATTCATATTAAACAACTTACACAATACAATTTCGTCTACGTATTAATTAAAACAAAAACAGTCGTGTAAGAAAAATAAAAATCCCGCTGCTATCATTCAAGTACGATGTTGTCTGTCTACGACGCAAGACAGCCATGTACAGAATTTATGTACACCAATGTACACCAATATATATGCATGTATGAAGGGAGGGGGACATGATGATAAGTAAACGAGAAAAAATGTAATGCTGTTAATCTGAAATACTTATTACAAAAATAAAACTTCGTTCAAAATAGATTTAGTCAGTTAAACTTACAAATATGTAGATTAACAGCTAACAAAACCTCGTGTTTTCTTATTCTAAGCGAATAGCTAAAACTTTACTATTATATCTTCTGGAATCAAAAATACAATTAATGCAATTTTTGTTCATGAAAACATTTTGACCTGCTTTAAACTCTAGAATATCTTTGATAAAATCTTGCTAGACGCCATTGTTTTTAAACAAAATTGGCCAAAATGACGAACTAGGCCATTTAGGAACTATCAGAGTGCCTTTCCCTAAAAGGTGAAATATGGTTCTAGAAACAAGATGTATAGGTGGTACAAGCCAATTATTGTAGTCTGACCAAGACTGTGTAAAAGCATCGATTGCTTCAGACTTATATTCATAAAACAAAGAGTTAAACCGATTTAATTTGCGGTTTTTGAAGCGGGCAAAACTATCTACTTCATGAGGACCCCACATTTGATCAATAAAATTGAAAAATTCGGTAGTAACCTCCCACTCATCTGAACTATATGTTACTTATGTCCTCTGCTATCTGATTATGCTCACGTTGTACCCACTGAATACTTAAATCTATGTTCCATTTTAAACATAATTTAAAGATATTAAGCGACTCAAGTTGCAAATCTAATTTCGTGCTACCCGACTGAACAATTTTCACACATGACTGAGAATCAGAAAACCACTTTACTTTAGAATTTTCTAACAAACTTCCATAAGCTCGTAAAGCAAGATAAACTGCTCTTAATTCTCTAAAAGTTGAACTCTTAGCCTGTTCTTCATTGTTCCAAACACTATGGAACGCACTGTTTTTGCAGTCAACGATATAAGAACCACATGACAGATGACTTTCATTAGAATATACCAAAGTCTGTACCTGATTGTAAACCGACAATTTTCTGACTTCTCCAAATTTTCAACCCAAACATTTACTTCAATAAGGCAAGAATGATTTAATGGCAATTTATAACAAAAATCCCACGATTTACTAGTCTCTATCTCTTTATACAAATATCGAGTCATCGGTCTTGCTATATTCCCAATAACAGGCATCATAGAAATGACTTTTCCTGTAAATTTCGCTAAATGTCTAGCAGAGACATAAGGGAGAGAACTCAACCATAACTTGAGAGTTAGGAATGGATATACAAAATTTTTCACTGTTCCAGAAAATACCAATTCACTCCAATTCTTGAACTGGGAACCATATTGATTTTTCTTTATTAATTAAAAAACCTGCCATCTCAAGACTGTTCTTTAGAAAATAAGAATCGGCTTCAGTCTGTTCAAAAGTTTTATTGCTACCCCAACCATCATCTAAAAACATTACAATTTTTATTCCGTTCAATCTCCAGTATTTTACCATTTTCCTCAACACTTTTGTAAAAATGTAAGGGGCGCTACTGATGCCAAAAGGTAAAACAGTAAAACAGTAGTTTTTCCTCTTTAATGAAAAACCTAAAAAAGTTTGATGGCTTGGAAAAATGTCTAAATGATGGTAGCCCTTACTTAAATCGAACTTAAACATATACCCATCATGTGTAAAATACTCAAGTCCAACTTTCCAGTCCTCAAAAGATATTTTTTCTTTCCAAATATGTTCAATCTAAAATCAATCTCTTTTTTCCTAAATTGTTGATGGAAACAGTCAATGGTTTGATAATATGTGGTGTAAATGGAACCTCAACAACACAATGATTCTTTAAAAGTTCTGAAACAGCTTTTTCTACGAAATCCATATTATCTAATGCAGACTTGTTATGTTTAGAAATTGACCTCTGAGGTACAGAAAATAAAGGTAATTTGTATCCATTTCTCAATGTATCTAAAGTATATTCATTAGCTCCATTTTTTTCCCAAAATGATACATTTTTCTTGAGATGACCCTTTACATTTCCATTTAAAACCTTGCTTTTTTTCAAAATCTAATTCCTGCATCTCAAAAAAATCTTTTGAACATAGATACATATCTAAATACTTATCATTAACTAGTGGCTGTACTTGTACTGGTTCCGGTTGTCTTACGTATGTCGATTCCGTCGGTACCGTGTTTTCCAGACAAGAAACGGTTGCATTGACGCCGGAAGTGCCCTCTGTACCCACATGCGTAGCAGACGTCATTTGGTGTTGCTCGTCTTTGGCCACGAAAAAGCTGATTGAAGTTGGGACGTGGTGGTAACCAATATCTTGAATCATCTGCTCTTGGTGTGGTTGATTTGTAACTCATGAAAGAAAGAGAATCACTCTTAAAAGGATGAAAATGAGCTTGTTTTGAAGAAGTTGTCTTAACCTTTTTAATGGCTCTAAATTCGGCCTGCTTGAGTTTCTGTTCATCATCGCTATCGCTAGCGAGAGAAGGCTTCTCATATTCTCGGACTGTAGACCAGCCCCCGGGGGAACTATCTGCTATTTGTATCAATTTATTCCTGTGTTTAATCTTACTTATCAAACCTTTAACATCAGCCTTCAAATCTGATTTAGACAACTCCTTCAAAATCGACTCGAAACCGTCAAGAATTTCAAGGTTAAATTCGTGTTGAATTCTATGCGACTCTTTATTCAAAGTTACTTTTTTAACTTTAGACTTCAAACTTTGAGAAGTTATATCACTCTTCAAGTCAGACAAACGAGAATCAAAATAACTTCTAAATAAATCAAAGGCTTGAAAAACTTCGTTCCCTTTCCCCGAGGACTTACCTCGTCTATCTCTGGAACGCTCCTGTCCTTCTCGACTATCTCTCGATTGAAACTCACTTTGCCTGCTTGGCGAGTTCCTTCCAACTTCTGGTGAAATACTTCGTCTGCTTCTTGAAGTTCTCGAAGGCGAATACTGTTCTCTGTCACGAGTTAAACTTTCTCTGGATCTAAATTCAACGTGTTTATTGCCACGTTGCTCATTATCTTCCATTGCTATAGTGTAATTACGTCTGTGTGTAGTGAACCTATAGTACCTCGAATGGTCAAATACCCGTGTGCATACACCTTATATATTGACCAGTCTTACGCATCGATACGCTTGGTGGACAGCTGAAATACAGCTGCGCTTTCCACAGTGACCGAAAAATCATATTATATTAAAGACCAATGATAAATAAATGTAAAAGCAGCGTGTCGATATTTTGATGTACCCCCCCCCCCCCCTGCCATGACAGATGTGCGATAGTGAGTCGTGATCAATTAACGGAAAATATTGAAGTGCGGTTAGATTGAAGATTCTTGTCACTTTTTTAATTGTGATCAAATCTCCCACCAAAGGACAATTCTCAGAGATCAGCTTTAATGAATTACAACAGTAATGTTGTCAAATTTACGTTATGGCTACAGAGGTCTCAGCGATACAACAAATGCAAAACTATTCAAACTTGAACATGAATATATCTCTAGCACAAAGTGGTTTTGTCTTGCCTAAATAATGGTAAATTTCATGTAAGCTGCAAGTGCCTGTTAAAATTCTTTATTTAATACTATACATTTGTGTATATATAGTTTAATGATATTTTTATTTATCATTATAATTTTAATAATTATATAATATAACATAATGTCATTGTTATTGGGCTGAAGACTGTCATTTTAGCCTGAGGCCAAAGGCCAGTAACAAGACCATTGTGAAAACACTTAATTATTGACAATTTTATTAATCAACTACATATAATCTAGAAAAGTTAAGTACTAAGTGAACAAAAAACAGCTTATATGAATTTCCGTTGTTGTTGGGTATTGCAAATGAGATTCTTGCCAAATGGAAAACTTGTTTCTTTCATCCATTTGATATTTTTTGGAATGTATTTACTTGTTTTACAAAATGTTGGCTTGACAAGGGGGGCTTAAATATTTAAGAAAAAGCATCGGCCTGAGAGGTGTATATCGGCTATTTAACACCGGTTTAGAGTTTTGATGCGTAGGAATTGACCACGAAGGCCGTAAGCCTGAGTGGTTAATTTTCTCGTATCAAAACGACAACACGATAAAATAAGGAAGATTACTAATGTTTTTTTTTTCAAGTGGAAATAACTTCCGGTGCCGATTTTTGTATAACGCTGTTTGATTTTCTCACCCTACTATTGCGAAGATATAGAAATTATTGAACAAAAGAAATAATAAGGAAAAACGTTATTTTATCAAGTTTTCAACAACACAAAATTTACGTCGTATTGTGTTTACATCAGTGCCTCATTTATCATTATTGTATGTATGAAATAACGCCAGCCTGTTTATGAATGAGTTGTTTACTTAGGATGATGTCATTAAGCTGCTTACGGATTGGCGCCGTTTTGTCAAAATATTTATTAACTGATATGAATCAAATATGTGGTTAGTGTTTGTGACATATCATTTCGGTATTGTATGAAAAGAAAACATTATAAGAACTGAAAACATAAATAAAAAAGCTTTTTATTGTTGCTTAAAAACGCCTTTTAAAATATATAATCGAAGGTGAAAAACATAACAGCCGCATATACAACTAGTCCCAAACCAGTGTTTATTGGCAGTTTAACACCGTTTTTTCCCTTCTTTGTCTTTAGTGACCAATCAAATAACGTGGTGTGTTAGAATTAAAACTTCCTGTTAGAGTTTGGTTTCATTTCTTTGTCATTTTGTACCGAATGACTACTACTTTATTTGTGTGCCAACAAAATTGCCAACAGATCAAACAAATTGAATGAATATTATCAGTTTATAAAGATTGATTTCAAATTGTCGCACCGATGTTGCATGGAATTCGTTGCTTATAGATAAGGAAAGGTTAACCTTAAATCGATATTTACGTATATTTACATAAGTATCTTAATCTATGTATAACGGTTGAACGTATAGCGGAACGATAGTTTTTTAAGCGAGGTGAAATGGTGCGATACGGAATAATGGCGAATTTTTGACTGTCAACATACATCAGAGTTAGTATATCTAATAAAAAATGTAACTTTCCTTGACTATTAAAATTGCAAATATTGTGTGGAGGATGTGGTGCTCAGTCCTACATGTATTTCATCGAAAATAAAGAAGTTTTAGTACAATAGTATAAATTTTAAGTTATTGAAGTTGAATTGGCATTAACTGATTTTGTGTCCGTGACAAAGTTATAATCGCGAATGTTAGTTGCTTTTTCTACTTTCAAGTTACGTAAATTCTTATTATTGAGCTGCATAGCAAGCACTACTGTGCTAAGATATGTATGTACGCATTGTTGTCAAAATATTTATGTGTACGACGGTTTTGGTGCGATAAGATGACTGTCCGCAACCCAAGGTCTGATAATTTGACAGTGCTCATAGCTATACTTAAAATGTTTACCATAAATATTTTTCGGGGGGGGGGAGGTTGTGGAGGGATTACTGGTGGCATTTACCTTGCTTGTAAACACTTGGAAGTACTCACATGATTCCGTCCCCTTTCATAAATAAACAAAAAATTGTGCAATTTCAACATTTGTTCTGTCAATTTGTTTTGACGAACTAGTCTACTTTCTTTTTTGTCTCGACAACGGTCCAGACACCTAGAAACGGTTACGGAAAGTCCTCGCCGTTGTTTAGTGTCTGCACCGTTGTCGATACGAAACAGAAAGTAGACAAATTTCGACAAAACAAATTGACAGAACAAATGTTGAAATTGCACAGATGATTTTATACATTTACTGTAATAAACAAGAGTATTCACTTCAATGTAAGTGTCTCTTGTACGGAGATTGACTCAAAAAATTACCACTTCTCTCGGATCAAATTTCATGTACATTTATTTACACAAGTTTTTTTTTGAAAAAAAAAATATATATCATATTAAACATACAATGTGAACTTATTGATCTTATAGTGAAATTATTTTTTCGTTACCTGCAAATATTCTTCTTTTACAATATAAAACGGATCTGTCTAAATACATAGAAAATAAAATGACACGTACCTTTTGGTTATTTACATTCCTCCATATTGGATGGAAGCACCGTATCACGGAAAATCTGCACCGTTACACGTACCCGACAGTGAATATGCACTGTCATGTGTATCTATCGGATCCTTCGTTAAATTGGACATGTCATACACATTCCACAATCTTCCATATAAAGCTGTATCTAGAAATTAGCTATTTTTGTCACACAAACGCACACCACAACTATGTTACTGAAAAGAAAACACATGTCCATTTAGATGGTCTTCTAAGTTTCACTGTATCAGTACATGAAATTAGAACTGTCCTTTCATTTTCAAATGGTTTGACCATATGCGTAATTTAAGTAGGATATAGTTAACTGTTAACTAAAAGAAACAGTTTTTCCCCATACTAGTAACTAATTGCCAATGCGTACAGAACAGATATTTATCTGTACAATGAGAAAATCAGAAATATTGTAGATATTTGCGAAATAGGTACTAGTAGTTAAAACTGTTGGTGTATTTTGTTTTGCTTTTTATAGTAAACATGTTGTTGCTATAATTTTCAAATATCTGTTCCATAACGTCTGCTATTGTATTTTTGATAAGAATGTCAGATTGCCGATGACATTTGAAGTAACAAATGCCTCAATAACTTTCTCCTTACAATGGAATAGATTCTTTTATTTTGACCACCATCTACAAATATATCTTCCGCTCAGCATGCACTATACTATTCGAACTAGAACTACAACATACAACACATATTTGAAGCAAACTGGATTTGTCACTTTTTCTTTGCTGTTATTCAGTATCGCACCATTTCACCTCGCTTTAAAAATATCGCACCTCTTTACGTTCGACCCCCTGTCAACCAGACAACGTTTTTAATGAAGTTTTAATATTGACTTGAAGTTAAAATGATTTCGAAGATAAGGGTTTAAACAACGACAAAAAACTAGTGGACGGATGATAAAAAAATAAATATGTAAGTATTTTATATTAAGAAAGATCGATTATTTTACTTTGTTCTTTTTGTTTATTCAATATGAAAGATATCGTGCTTTTGCCATTCATTTCAGTGTCTAAAAAATAAACTTTAAAATCATCCTTAACTTATCTTATTATTCTTTAGTTTTATGGACTTTGATATTAGTTTGATAGTGTTTCATTAGTAGTCATTTCTTTGTGTAATTATACATTAAAACCGAATTCCAAGATATATAACCTTTCATATCTTATTTGTATGATTTTTAAATATATTTTCTATACGGTTCCTAGAAAATTTACGATTAATCCAACACGCTTTACCGTAATAATCAGATTGTGAACTTTCGTGCTTATTGTAAACATGTCATATGACGTCAGATGTGACGGCAACAAACCAAAGACGTTTATAAAATTACTTATTCGCCTAATGCTCATTATATGAATATATAAGGGTTGAGCAAACACTATAACTTTTGTGATTTTAATGCGTGCGTTTTGAACTGTTGACACTATTGTTAATTAATTCTCGTCTTTTGCAAATTGTCATTACATTCAAAATTAAAACATAAAACAAAGAATTAGAAATATACATTTATTTCTCACCAGAGCGCGCAATGACGTCCACATTATTCTTTTTACAATACCAAATAACGCTACCTGCGTCGCGTGTTATTCCTTTTGCAATGGGTCTCGAGCTCCCCTTAACACGCACACAATTTAAAATGACCATACAAACATTTATTTTAAACATTTTCATACAACATATTGTCTCTATAAGATAGGATGCTGACCGTTATTTTTGTAATGTATTTATACCATGCAGGTGTTATTAGCAGGAAACACCGAAGGTCAACGTGTGTAAGATTTTGCGAATTGGCGAATACAGAAGGTGTTCCAGTAAAGGTGAACAATTTGAACATATTTCAAGCATTGATTCAGTCTTGTGCTGGTAGCATTGTACTTGTTAAGGAATATGTTTTCTTTGTTTCCCTCTAAGACTTTATGGCCTTATGAAGATCGCATCGAATGGGCTAAAATTGCAGCAATATGATTCTCTGCATTAGCTAACTAACAAAATATACAGGTGATTTGTTAATTTAGAAGGTTTTTTACAATGTCTATACAACTATTTGTAATAAAAGAAACTTTAAGTAGTTTAATATGTATTCATATGGGTTAGACTTATTTATTAATAATTGTTAACGTCGGAATGGCATGGCTCAGCAGCACGCCACTGCGGACCATTAATTAAATGTGTATCAACATATTTTAAACCACGTGCCTTCGTCGACGGTGGTGATGACGAGCGTTTCCACACGGACTACTGCACTTTCTTTTTTGCGTTAAAGCGGTAAAACCTTGAATATTTGTGTGTCAATGTATTTCTATCTTGACTAAGTATTCCTCAAGTATTCTATTGCTGTCGCCGTCCAATTATCACAGGAACTTACGCACGCCCGGCAAACTGTCGCTCCACTTCAAAATTGTGGTGTACGGTAAAACGAGCGAACGGCATTTCCGAGATAGAGCGGAAGGCCGATTTAAACGGCTAATTGTAAGTATTGTTTATGTTTTTGTCTTGTTATTCATTTAAGTTGTATTTTTTCGAAAAACGGAAAATGTAGTTCCGTGTAGGATTGATTTAGGCTTCCAATTATCTAATCTGTTACAAAAAGAAAATTATATTAAGCCCGGGAGAACTTTTCACCCTGACGAAGCGAACGACGATTTGTAGAGTATGGAACTTCTTAACTATAATAATGCCATACCCTTCAGATTTCTTGAAAAAGTGTATTAGTAAAATATCAACCCGTAATAAGAACTTGTCCTTCGTGCAAAATAAATTACTTCCGAAGGATTTCTAAAATTTGTAAATCGATATTTTACGAAAGTAGTGGAGCCAAAGGGCAAGAGATGGAGCAAAAGGTTCGATGTTGAGCGCAAGGCGATATTAATATGACGTATTAAGAGGAGAGTAGTCTATGATTTTTATATATAAAAGCTATAGAAGTTAAAATAGACATGATCAAGTGTTGAGACCGAGATATATATTTGCCTTTTAAAGACAACTAATAAAGTGTGATATCCATTCAACAACTATAGCTTTATAAATATAATCGCGAAGGTGTCACCCATAGCTGCGCTATGTAGATTCCATAATATATGTTCCAAATTTTGATGAGGCCCGACTTTTGAATCATACACATGTATGCATGGCATAAAACAGGATGCAACTTATTCGAGGTCAATCATGATTTTTGACATGGTTATGCGCATTTAAAAACGTGTGTCCGTGCAAATTCGACAAAATCGAATATTTTCAGTTCTACCGCGAACAAATGTTTACGAGCAGGTACGTGTAACGCGATTGTTCACGCCAAAATGTTATGTTTTTCGAAAAGTTAGATATTAAAAGGTGCAGAACAGAAACAAAATTATGCAATGCACGGGACACATTAAATTAAATGGATCACTACTACCGAGTCCAGTTCACAATGACTTTCTGTAATTAATAGTTCTAACTAACATGTTTAGAGCAAATACAAATAAGCCACGTTTTCATGAATTTG
The DNA here is from genome assembly GCF_026571515.1 of Ruditapes philippinarum. NCBI lineage: Eukaryota > Metazoa > Mollusca > Bivalvia > Venerida > Veneridae > Ruditapes > Ruditapes philippinarum. The sequence goes on along the minus strand of NW_026861200.1, from coordinate 177,938 downwards.
TAAGGTGGGGAATCGCTGTGAAAATTCTTGACAAAGTGTCAGTGGTTATAAGGATATAACACGTGTTTCAGTTATGTTTCAAGATACATCCTCCATAATTTAGCATTGTTGTTTAGTTAATTATTTTCCCCTCAAAGTGTAAATAGAAATGTTTACTTTTATAATCAAACACTGCACTACAAATCTTGGTTTAAAAAAAATAAGTTAAAATGAAAATCTGTAAAATTTTGTTTGTTTATTCAAAGAGAATCTATGAAGAAAACGAACTAGTAAAAAGGCAGAGCTCAGTGGTGTACGGACTAAAATTATCAATAATTGATAGACCTAGTTGTATAGTAGAAATAAATTTCTATTTACACTTTGAATGGAAAATAATAAACTAAACAACAATGCTAAATAATGGAGGATGTATCTTGAAACATAACTGTAACACGTGTTATATCCTTATAACGACTGACACATTGTCAAGAATTTTCATAGCAATTCCCCACCTTACAAATTCATGAAAACGTGGCTTATTTGTGTTTGCTCTGAAGATGTACGTTAGACTTAGTATTAATGACAGAAAGTCATTGTGAACTGAACTCGGTAGTAGTGATCCATTTAATTTAATGTGTCCCGTGCATTGCATAATTTTGTTTCTGTTCTGCACCTTGAATATCTAACTTTTCGAAAAACATAATATTTTGGCGTGAACAATCGCGTTACACGTACCTGCTCGTAAACATTTGTTCGCTGTAGAACTGAAAATATTCGATTTTGTCGAATTTGCACGGACACACGTTTTTAAATGTGCATAACCGTGCTAAAAAATCATGATTGACCTCGAATAAGTGGCATCCTATATTACGCCATGCATACATGTGTATGATTCAATGGTCTGGCATCATCCAAATTTGGAACTTAAATAATGGAATCTATACGGCAGCCATAGGTGACAGCTTCGCGATAACATTCATTACGCTATAGTTGTTGAAAGGATATCACACTTTATTAGTTGTCTTTAAAAGGCAAATATATATCTCGGTCTCAACACTTGATCATGTCTATTTTAACTTCTATAGCTTTTATATATAGAAATCATAGACTACGCTCCTCTTAAAACGTCAAATTAATATCGCTTGCGCTCAACATCGAACCTTTTGCTCCATCTCTTGCCCTTTGGCTCCACTACCTTTGTAAAATATCGATTTACAAATTTAAGAAATCCTTCGGAAGTAATTTATTTTGCACGAAGGACAAGTTCTTATTACGGGTTGATATTTTACTAATACACTTTTTCAAGAAATCCGAAGGGTATGGCATTTTTATGGTTGGGAAATTCAATACTCTACAAATCGTCGTTCGCTTCGTCAGGGAGAAAAGTTCTCCCGGGCTTAATATAATATTCTTTTTGTAACAGATTGTATAATTGGAAGCCTAAACCAATCCTACACGGAACTACATTTTCCGTTTTTCGAAAAGATACAACTTAAATGAATAACAAGACAAAAACATAAACAATACTTACAATTAGCCGTTTAAATCGGCCTTCCGCTCTATCTCGGAAATGCCGTTCGCTCGTTTTACCGTACACCACAATTTTGAAGTGGAGCGACAGTTTGCCAAGCGTGTTACGAGACGCGCAGAAGTTATCCGACGGTCAGTATCTATGGTATTCTTGATTTAACTGTCGATAAGGGATGGACGACCGGTTCTTTGTTTTTGCTGGACATCACTTTTGCAATAATTTAGGAAGAGGAAACCAAAGGTCTGCTGACCGATTATTTATGGTTTGCTAGCTGAAGGAGATCAAACGTCTGCGTGTGCATTTCAAAGGTTTACACAAAACATGATTTGAATTCAGTCACAGGGTGAGAGAAATGTACAGCCTGACCGGAATTCGAACCCGGGACCCTCGGAAAACCGTACCGCAGCTCTATCGACTGAGCTATCCGGCCGCTTACACATCTTCTCCCCCAAATATGAACAGTTCCGAGCCGTGACATACTCCCCTGCTCCAATGAAATTTGTCCACGAATTTCACAGAGATACAGAGCAATTTAAATCAAACTCTGATCTATATTCAGTCACGGTCCCCCGTTTGGCGCCAAATGTCAAAGGGTGAGAAACATGTGCAGCCTGACCGGGACTCGAACCCGGGACCCTCGGAATACGGCTTTACCGTCTGAGCTATCCGGCCGCTTACACATCTTCTCCACCAAATAGTGAACAGTTCCGAACGGTGACAATTCCAAGCGGTGTTTCAATAAACTGGCTTTCTCTTGTGTAATTCAAATAACTGTCACAGTGATGTTTTATATTTTACTGACATTAAAGCATACACAATTATGTAGCATTCGTCGGTTGCGGTTATTTGATATGACAAAGTTAAAAATAAGGAACCCAAAATAACGTGCTCCTACGAAACCTTCTAAACGTTAATGTAGAAACCACAGAACGTAGAACGTCGGAATTTGAAAGCAAACATTAAAGTGGTGTTTATTTCTTATGGCAATATATTGTTCTTATTTTGATACAAAATTCATACAACAAAATAAAGACGCAAAAGGGTTGACAAACAACTTTTCGAACAACCGTACACCATTTTTTTGAGTTGTAGTACAAAACTTCATTATAGACCTGCACTACGGTATTTCCATTTCTTTTCAATAGAAACGTATGTAGCATTTCGCGCATGCGTATTTTGCTTAGGACAAAGAGCAGTTACAAAATAATAGATTTTATTTAGTATTCAACAAATTCAAAGATTAAATAAGGTTAACTGAATACTAGAAATATTTTAATGAACATGCATTATCCCAAGTTCTGACCTATTTCCAGAATTATAATTAACTTTGATTTCATGTGATATATAAATCTTTTTAGTTTTGTTTTGTTTCAAAAACTTTAAGGAGAATAAAGCAGACATTTTTCTTGATAAAAAAAATTATTTCCAATTTTTTACATCAAATATCTCAATGATTTTCAAGTCCGACGTGGTCGCAAAGGGCTGAACAAATATCATATTCCTCATTGCTTTTTGAAGTTACCCTAAGCTAAGGATAAGCTAAGCTATAAAGGCATCTTTTGCTGTTATTTTTTAAAGGTATTTAATATATCAATCACTTTTAAGCGACAGTTTACTCAGAATATTGTCTATTGCATTTCTATCATGTCTATGAAAAGCAAAAATCTGTGCTCTTTGCGGATTACGCATGCGTGAGAAAATACTACATCCGGTCATTTTTTTTTACAACAATTCGTCTATACCAACCTCATCAATATTTATGAATTTTGTGAAGTGACAAATAGTGTGACTTACATTTACATGTGTTGCGAGGCACCGCATAAAATGCGTGTTATTTGACTATCCGTCTAAACTTCTCAACGAGTTTGAAAAATTATTTAAATATATTTAAAATGTGACTTAAACAATTTTTTTTTATGTTTTGCATCACAGTCAAACCGGATAAAGGATAAAATCAGGTAACTGAAAATATTTTATCACGTGTTTTCACTTTTTTCATATAGATAATTAACCTCGATTTCATATGTTACAAAATTCATTTAGTTTTTATACATGTATGAACTATTTCAACAACAATTCAATTGACTTCTTTGTTTACATGAAGATATAATTCCATATTTTTTACAACAATTAACTCAATGCCAGGTCCGTGACCGTAGAGGTTTCTTAAACAATTGTTTTTCACATGCTTTTTCATGGCCATCTTTGTCACAAAGCTATAAAGGCATCTTTTGAGATTTTGTTAAAAGCTATTTTATATGAACTTAAACCACGGATTTATATTAAGTAGGATCTATGGTATAACTTAATCGACATTGTCTATGAACTTCTCCTACTATGAACTTCTATGTAGGACGATGTTCTTTTTGCCCTACGCAGATTGCGCATGCGCGAGACAATCTTTCTTAGCAACGGCCCGCGTCGTAAAAAGGTATAAAAACGAATAACATTGATATTTATCACAGAATCTTACAATTATTATTGGTCTTGTGCCTTCTGTGTGCCATGTGAACGTAGCCTTTGTCTTGTTGATCTTTGTTCTCGTTTTTTTATATATACATTGTATATTTATTTCAATTTAATGTAATTGTTCATTTTTTTCATATTGACGTGTTGCGTTTAATTAAAACTTTGTTTAATCTTGCGGTCTAATACTACAGTTTTCTCCTGAATGAGGACATCTTTGCAGTATATCTGGCAAACTTTTGTTGAACTATTTTAAAAGGCCCTATAACTGAAACATCTATGTGATATACAATTTACATGTTTCATCAGTAGTAAAAACCTTTTGGGCTGTTTGTGGGGCTTTTTTAGGGATTCTGTTTTTCTCTTTTTCAAATACTAAAAGCCATTGACATCTGCTTGGTGCAGACATATTTGCCTATCCTTTAGATTCCTTTGTGTGTTTTATCACTGCGAACACACAGTCATTACTTTTTGATATGTATGATGTTTGAGGATACATGTACTAGTATATTGAAAGAAGGGAATGTTTTGTTTATATAAACTCAGAAGCAGAAATAAATTAAACAGTTCATGAATTGAGTATTTACTTAGTATTATACGACAAGATTGTAACATTTTATGTTAACATTTGTAAATGTCATTCGTCTTGATTAAGTCATTCAAATTTGGTAACATAAGATTTGCTATGATAATAAAGTAGAAAACTATTACCGTAAGAATAAGCATATCAGAAGGATTAATGAAAATAACTTCCTTAACAGTATTACAGTGACTTAGGAAATATATATTGCTTTTGAGAGATCTTTGTTATACAATAGCACGGTATGGATTTCAGATGCGCAGTAGGCTTGAGTGATTAATTACAAACATCTCAACGATATGCCGTGCTATATGTTTAATACAGATCAATCAAAATCAAGATCTATTTCCATTTCTAGCACGTCAAGAAAAATTATACTTGGACTACATTTTTGGTGGTGAAATTAGTTTTTTGCCTCAGTTTCTGATAGCAACGTTTTTTAAAGGCTATTTCAGTCAACCATTTGCACAAACATTTTTTAAATTGTTGATAAAGCTTTATGTGTTTATTTTATTATTTTATTTTGTTTATTTTTTATTTCCTTTTAGTGACATAAAAGTGATTTTAACCGTTTTGCAAAATTGCCGCTACGTTGTAACGTCATGTTAACAACACTTCAAATGTCTGCACAGCGTTAATCACTGAATTAAAGATATTGGTATCCGGATTAATTTTCTTAGACATTTTCATTCTAGATAGTTTTCAGAGAAAATGCAACAAAGTTGTTATTCTTTTATTTATCAGATTTTTAAAAGAAATGGCGCCGCCAATGTGTTTGAAAATACGGAGGGAGGAAATAAGAATTAACGGCGAGTTTATTTGTTGTAGAATATATCACGCTTACTGCCTTTCTTTGTGTATATAAAGGAAATCTCCGATAGTGTTAGAATACGTAACATAGTTACATTATTTGATATCATATTCACAATTATAATATTACACTTGTATTTGTTTAGATAGGAAACATTTGTTGCCAAATAACAGTTTCCAGCGATGGATGTGAGAGAAGCTAGTGTACCAGCAGCATGTTTCCCACGATATCAGTACATGTTGAAGATAAGAAAAGATTTGGCCAAGCGGTATAACTGTTTAAATAAGATCAAAATATTAGAAGATTGTGAACCACTGTTAGATGTTAATGATGACAATATACGCATATTTATGTGCAAATCAGAAGAATCCACCGACCAATTCATAGATATCAAATCAATTATTCCGAGAAATTGGGACACAGTTAATCAAAAAGAATATAAAATTGAATCCTTGAAAAGAGATTCTAAATTCTTCAAAAATGCCTACTGCATTTTCTTTAAAGATATGCTAACAAAATAAGAAAGGTTTTCCCAGCGTACTATTTTTATAGGAACGGATAACAACTTGACAAAAGTTATATCAAACATGTTAGGAAGCCAAAAACGTACTGTGGTTTGTCTTGAGGAAGATGTTGGCGCTGCTTTATCGACTCAATTAGAGAGACATGCTCTTGCAGGAATAAGAGTTGCATGTGACAAACTTTATGTTATTCTTACTGGTAATACTACCGAAGGTATAAGTAACACAGGTAAATCACACACTTAAGTGCAACTATTGTGCAAGTGTTTTTGATTCTTTTTGTCAACAATTAAAATTTGATTTGTTCTGCAAGATGTTGATTCAATAGCCAGAAGCCTTTTTGTAACATTTTTTGAATAATTTAATTGTCTATAACGTTTCGAAATGAAAGAAAAGAATATTTGCAGACGTCAAAATTTCGTTTTCAATAATAAAACAGAAATTGATGTTATAATAAACGGTCTAATGCTTTAACTAGTTATCAAATTAAAAGGCGATTTATATAAGAAAAAGAATGAAATCAATGTTTCTATGATGTCGACAATGTAAGTCTTTAATACAGAAACTATGTATTAATTACTCTTCAATAGGAAGTTCAATTGAATAAGTTATTAATGTTATATACAGAGGTAAAATAACACCTATTTATACTCGTATATATATTTTTAAGGAGAACCATCTGTGAATTCTGAAAACGTCGAATCAACGAAACAACGGTCAAAATCAGCAGGATCGAGCGGTAAAATGTTTCATTCTTGACTGTGTTGTACAAGTTATTCTAAATTATTATTAATCATTATAAATATACGTCTGAAAACAGCACTTTTATACATCGATAGTAATTTATGTTCACGTTTACTAACATCCTTGTACAAAGGTCATTTCTTTATTCATGTTATGTTAATAATATTTCAGTCAAAGATTCACCGAGACAGGCTTACCGACACCTGTCGGTAACGACTGAACAAATACCATGTGTAAAAGGGAAACAAGGTACAAACTATATATCTGAATTAAATCTTTGCTATTCTAAGTTTAATTATATATCACGATACTTATCCATAGATAATAGCACTACGGTGTCCAATTTCGTCCACAAGATTTTGCTAGTTACACGCGATAATAATCGCGTCAAAAGGGCGAAATTGAGTTCTAAATTTCGCATGTCTTAGATTGCGCTAGTCTCTCAAACGCCTTTTCTTGAGAACAGGGAAACATAAACTAGCGAAATAGGAAAAGGCGCGTGAAGGGCGCTAATTATCGCATTGGAGACTAGCGAAATTTAAACACGCGATAATTATCGCCTCTACAGAGCAAAATTTTGAATAAAGTTCGCATGTATTAAATTTCTCTTGTCTCTCATGCGATAATTAGAGCACTTCAAGGCGATAATGATATAGGTTGCGTTGTCGGAATCGACAACGTAACGCGCAATGTACCAAATAAGCCACCAAACAACCCTATACAATTCAACTTAAATGATCGATCACTGTAAATGTAATGCACGCTTATAAAATTCAACTTGTATATTTGTTTGCTATTTTAGGATGAAGATATGTTCGTGTAATGCGTAAAGTATATCATAAAAATCACAAATGGTTTAACGATTTTCGTGTTCGGTATTTTTTAGGAAAGATCAAAAGTCCAAAAAGCGGAACTCCTGTCGAACTTTCAGATACAGACTCAGAGTTGATTGAGCGCCTGTATTACGAATTTGTTGGATTGTTTAACAGAAGCATTCTTCCGGAAGATGAAAAGCCGAGTCATTCTGAATGCTTGTACAAGATTGATAAAACGGTTTGTAGTCTACCTTTCAGTTAGTAACAAATTGTTAAGTTAAAATCCATTTTCAATATTCGAAAGAAACGTTATCACAGCACTCTTTGAAATGCAACTTTAGCTTGTGTATAGATATTCATTATAACACTACAAGTATAAATATTTTGTTAAAGCAAAAAAGGGTAGTTAATTCATGTTACAACGATTTGCTTTGTCTTACAGATATTGCAAGAGTTACAGGAGCTGAGTAATTCGATAACAAGTTGTGGATATCGTTACAGTACACTTCATGTAAATGTCAATGTCAAAACGACATCCGATGATCTAAAACACAGTATCGGACATGTAATGGAAAAACATAATATAACAAAATACTCTGTAGTACCCTCGGTTATACAGGAGTTTTCAACGTGTAATGTAGGTCAAGGGGTAAGAGTCGAATATGTCAAAAATGAATTTTATACTGGTACACTCGGCGGATTTGCTTATACGTCTTCAGGAGAATCAAAGCGTGATTGGGCCATCCTATCTAGACATTTTGCTAAGAGCAGTTTTGACAGGAAACTGTACGTAGCAAAGCAAGAAAATATGTATATCGGCGAGATTATGAAGGAAGTTAAGGACGATGAGACAAATAAAGAATACCTTGATATCGCTGCTGCATCACTGGATGATAACATATCATCCGATAAAACATACGTTACTGAAAAGAATGAATCTGTCCAAGGAAAACTTTTCTCTTATGATGCTAAGAAGCTTATGTGTTTACCAGTTCACATTAAAGGAGCTAAAACCGAACTAGGCCTTGGAACAATTTCTGTCCCGGAGCAAATCGCAGTTCAAAACGACAATTTGGATGAAAACTACATTATTGTAGAAGATAGAGAGGAAGGCAATGCTTTCTGCCAGGAAGGCGACAGTGGAGCCATAGTGTGTGCTGAGAATCCGGACAAATATGGAGAAGAAGTCCATTTGATTTCAATGGTTATGGGAGAAAATATGAGTAAAAAGGGTTCATATACTACGGTCAGACTTGACAAGGGTTTAGATCAGCTGAAATCCTTAACAAACAAAGATTTCAACATGTATTGAATTAACGTATTATTTCAATAGCATAAAAAAATATTGCCTGTGAGAAGTCCATATGTCAGATGTTTTAGTAAGATAAGCTAGAAATGTTCCTTAGATTTCATCAGCTACGTGTTTCACAATATTCAACAATTCTTAATGAGATTCTAAGAAACGGTTTCAGAATTCCTTTTGTATATGACTATTTACTTATATATATTTGTTTTTGAAGTATAATAGTAAGGTTCAGCGTCTACATTTTTGTATTTGTATTGAAACGATAGAAAATGAATGTAAAGTTACATAATTTTGATTATTAATTACCATGCTGCAAATATATATTTATACTCAAGATGGATCTTTTTCATCGTTTTTACAAACTTTACAAACAAGTATTTTCTTTAGAACAAGTGTATTTTTTTAAATTACTGTGACTTAATTAGGTTAACAATATTTCATCGGAGTTTTTTTGTTATAAACGAAGCTTACACGCAAGATTATACGCTAATGCAAAATGACAGCAAACGAATGGTGTATCACTAGAGCTATGCATTGCATAGTTTACATTGATCAGTGCCAAATGAAATGCATCACAAACGAATGCGCAAGTTAAAGGAAAAGTGTTGCGACACGGATATTCCATTACGTCCGTAAAAGTGCTTGTTTTTTTCTGTTACAGTACGGGTATTATTTTATATCGGACTGGTATTTTGTACGTTTTACACATGTCAGATCAATCGCGTGCTTTAAATTGACGTCATTTTAGCGCGTTGTATCAATTTTGGCATTATTTAATAATGCAACTGTGCCTAGGATGATGTTATTTCGCCGTTATGAATGAAGTTGTAATTGCATACGTTGTTGTAAGAAAATATTTATGGATAAAATGACATAACAAGAAAATAGAATATGGTGGAGTATATTATTATATGCAAGACACAAATATTTAAAATATGTTTGAGGTTTAAATAAAAAAAGCTGTCCCTCTGGAACCCGCCCGATGAGTGGGTCCACTCGGGACGGTTATTCCGATCCGGATTACAACACATGACACATATCATTAAGCTGAAGTAAATGCTGAAGTAAACGCTCACCAATTATTTTGCCAAGAATTTGACTCGATGTCTTATTTATATAAAGACATTGCTGATATGCTCGTATAGTTTAAGGATAATAAATACTGGGTTCTAGCCAGCCTATTATCGCACGTCGTGTGAGACATGTCTTTGGCATTGAGGTATAATTGCGTTATCCGTTAATCTTAATGACAAGACACGATAGCCAAATTATGACATTACGATTGTTCACCGCATTTAAATTAGTTTTTGGCGTCTTCCTTATAAGAGATAAGAGAGGATGATCGAGCAGCTTTTTTCTCTTCTTTTAAACATAAGAAACAATGATAAGAAATGTATGAAACCAAGTCATTTAAAGTCCGTGATGAAACTGATGATGATTTACATTAGATACTTGCGGTTATTTATACCAAAAACTGTGAACGTAATTTGAGTCAAATACTGAATAGATGTTTCGTTGTAAGTGTTTTGTTAAGTAGCATACACCATAAATGATTTAAATAAACCATAAAAATACTCTTATTAGCATGATTATTATTCTTATCTTCCTTAAAGTGAAAACGGAAGTCCAACACAATTGCCGAAGATTCCTGCCTTCTTTAGTATAATAAGGTTTTGTCTATTAATCATTTCAATGAAAATATTTGCTAAGATTGGACCCAATTCAAGGGTTTAAACTTTAAAGGATATGAATTCGGCGCTTTAGAATTGAAAAAAACAATTGTTGATTGATGTAAATCACACTGAAAATGTTAACAAAAATAAACATATGTTGTCTGAAATAGATCTGATATCGGATGTAATATATGCGGACATGAAATTATTGATTAGGAAAAATGACTTTACAAAAGAGAAAAGAAATGTTTTTAATAAAGTTCTTTTATTTGCCTTAACCTATTTCATTGATATAAACACTGCTTATTCATGTGCAAGCAAATGTAAGCAATATATGAAGGAAAATTGTTAAAATTTGTCTTAAATCCTAGCTAAGGCATTGAAATGTATATATATTAACTCGTAGGTATATTCCGATACATCTTTATAATAACATTTAATAAGCAAAGTATCTTTACTAAAAGTGTAATTTTGAGCATGAATTCAACATTAAAGTTTCAAACATTTCCGAAACTTATGCACTCGACTGCGATCTAGACAAAATGGTTTAAACATTGACAATTAATTGACATTTAATTAGTGGTTAATTGTCGCAGACGGTTGATAAATAAATCAGGTCTTCTGATTTCAAGTATTCTTTTTAGCTAAATCATATTTATTTAAGCTCGATTGCGAAACAAGTTCTTGTACCTTATATCAATCACAATCGTGTCCGCTTCCTCGAATCAACTAGTACTGTTATCATATAAAGAACCATGGTCGTGATCAGAGCTCGAACCAATGATCCCAGGGTTAAGAGGCAGACACACATCCCAACCATTAGGCAGTTTCTTTAAAACAGACGATTCCTTTCGAAGTGTCGTGGTAAACAAAAATCGTTTTGACTGCTGTTCCAGAATCAGTGATTTAAGTAAGCGATAATTTTGATTGCATCTCTTGGATAACTAACTTACGGTGTATATAGATCTGTTTATCCGTGCATATGGCCTTCGTAATGTTTTGACTATTGTTTAAATGTCGATTTAAGGTGATGTATCAGGTCATATCTCGGCGGTGACTTTCCTGGTTAACTTAACAGTCATCACCAACTTCTCCGGAAGGTAAAGGGTAAACGATTTCTGATAAGAACAGTATGTTATTTTGTTAGAATTTGTGAAAAGCAAATTTAAAGTGTTTTGCACCACGGATTTATATAAAAATCCGTATTTACACACAGTTTTCAAATACATTTTTTCAACGGATCATTTATTTAAATGAATCAACAAAACAATAATTAAGGTTATTGTACAAGTTTAAGGATACAACAAGTACCACCTGCGCGAATCCACAAGACCAATTTATAAATGACACTTTCAAAGAATGCCAACAATTATATTAACAATCAATAGTCATGAATCTAAGCTTACAGTACTCCGTTGGTAGAGTGAACGATCAAAATTATACGTGTTGTATATATTAACAAGAAATAGATAATAATGTTCTTTGTCAGAATACATATTCAGAGTTTGTTCCTACTACCAATGCTTGTCTCATTGTGTCTGAAATTCGAGAGCCTTCGATACTTTGTGGTAAAATATGACAAATAAGATCCAGAAGGAAAGGCGGCGCTCAAATCCCTTTTTTATTTGGCATAATAATTAATATCTAATGAAGTAAATAAGAACGTTCCGGTTGTCTTGTCTCCATGAGATTTTATTTCTCTGCATAATGATGTTTTATGTTGTCTGACGATTTGACAAAAGATTTTCTAAAGTTTTAAACTTTTCATCAAAATACTCCCGCATCTGCGTATTTGATTGTTCAATATTGACTTTCAAAGATGTTATCTCCTCTTTTACGGTATCCAAAGAATGCTCAACATGGTGGACTATGTTTTTCTCTAAATCAAACGTTTTCTGTTCTAATTTATCCACCGCAGATTGATCAACGAAGCTCTCGGGATCACACTGGGGCACAAACGGCATTTGAATCATTGTTAATTGACCATGATTCATTTCAACTTCCATTTCTTCTCCGGATGACCTTTGTTGACCTTTAAATTGTGATAAGCCTTTACTGATAACACTAACAGCATCTTCGATGGGGGTAGCCATATAATAATGATCCATTTTACCTTCAAATATGCCCACTGCTCGTGTATCTCTACCATCAAAGGCAAAAACAAGAGAGCCAGAATCCCCTTGCGTTGCAAACGGGTTTGAGTTAAGACTATTTTCGATTTGAATTTGGTTAAACAAAGTAATATCTACACCTTTTCCTCTTTCTTCAAGTTTATTTGTTCTAACTGATGTACAGTGATCAACATATCGTCCTTCAGTTAAACCGCTAGAACAACCAAATTTGTACAAAAACAACATTTTCTTCTCTAGCTGTGTCTTTTCGAGAATTCTCCCAGAAGAGAAATGGAAACGGTAACCTGAAGAATTTCAGTTTATTATTAATGTTCTTTAATACAATAGCAATCAATACGCATAAATATAACAAGAATGAAAAATTAAATAGAGATACAAATAGCAAAAAGTGTTTCTTTATCAGTTCCTTTCCTATAAGGCATATATTTGATGCAGTTTCAGAAATTATAAGTAAAAAGAAATTTGCATTCATAAATTTTTAAAAGATAGATAATAATCTAAAACGATATTACTCTTCATTAACATATTAAGACGTAACCATTTTTTTATATTTTAACTTTTAACTTTGGAATGAAAACGGTATTATGTGTCAAAACAAGATAATACATATATATTTGGGTGATCTTTACAAACATGAACACAAGGTTCTATACCTGTAAGCGGAGGGAAGATATCATCTGGAAAATAGCCATCATCCGGCTCTCGATCTTTATTGATCTGCACCAATGCCAACTCCATTCCAGCTTCATTTTTGTTACCTTCTTTATAGACGGCCATTTTAATCTTGCCAAGGGGATGTCTAATGCTTGAATTGCCTACTGTTTTTGATTCAGGTGGTTGGAAAGTATTGTTACCAGCGAAACCGTAGTATATGTAATCATGACGACTTTTCGTTAACGCCTCCATTTGCCTTATGTCAAGAGCAACATGCGCACTTGTTAGGAAATACGTTTCCGTATGATTTTGTAACTGGACAAAAGGCCCTATCGTTCCTTGTTTGGTACCATATCCGCTATCCATTTCGCATCCCATTTTAACCTTTTGATGTAAGTCACTAGGTTTACCACAAAGACAGAACACGCCTTCTCTTACATCGAAAGGGTATCCAGCGACAGTTTTGTCGAATGATTTTTCTTGAAATGGAATCAAACCCTTAATTTGAACATATAATGCTACGCAAGGAATGTTTTCCATGCGAGATGTCTCCGTTTGGAACCCTGAAGATTTTACCCTACTTGTTGTAATTTTTGTAATATTGCTGTGCATTTGCATTAAGGCCTTAGCATTTTCTTTGACAAATGACTTGACATTTTCCATTTCTAGTAATTTGCATGCGTGTGTTTGTTGGAATTTGTATATTTCTTCATTTTCTAAAATATGCGTATCTGATAAATCATCCTCACATCGCTGGTATGTCTCGAATTCACATTCGATTTTGATAATTTTACTTGTGTGTATAACAAAAACCAAGGCTTTTTGTTTGTCCTGACTCGATCTATACGCCGGCCACACATGTAAAATCGAAGATGATTGTTGCTTTACATAGTCGCATATATTGCGGAAGATCGCGCGAAGAATATTTGATGAAGCTGTGACTGTTTTGTATATTTCGAAAAGGATTTTTTCGTTTGGCAGCAGTTTATCTTTTAACATCCTCATGACTGTAGCTTCATTGAATTGTTCCCCAAGACATCTCTCCCATGCAGACGGATCTAGAACAATAAAAACAACAATTGGTATGTAAGATTTCGTATAATAATATGAGCACTCATTTTAATTACATTTCATATTTATTCCAATTATCAAGTCAAATATCTGTTAATTTGATTTTAATGAGATATGTTAATTAACAACATGAAATTAATATAAAATATATCTTATACGACATGGTATATGCACGATATAGAATAGTTTAAAGACAAATAAGATGTAGCGGAGAATATGTCACGGTATAGAAAGTTTCACTATTGAGGGGAGTAAATGTGTAAGCGATTGAATAGCTGAGACTATATAGGCGTGGAATGGTAGTCCGAGCTCAATATTTGGTCAGGCTCGACATTTGTTTTACTATCAGATACTTGACAACCAACTTGGTGGGGGCGTTATAATTTATATTTCTTTCTGCAATAGACGGAATTCAGTATAGCGGGATAATATGTCACGGTATAGTACTCTTTACTCATAAGAGATAGTTTGGTCGGTTGATTCGGAGAACGGTAGACCAGGGTCCCGGGTTATTGTTTGTTTGTATAATCGGGTTTTACGTCACACCAACAAAGAAAATGTCATATGGCGACGTTCCAGCTTAACTGGTGGAGAAAGACCTCAGGCGCCCTTCCATGCATCATTTCAGGCACGAACGGTTATCTGTGTAGAACCACAGACGTATCGTAAGCTAGCTGCATAACTTCCTCACATGAAATAATTCAATGTTTCTGTCCGGTTTCGAACCTACAGCGGCGAGGGGCACGTAGTTTGAAGTCAACGACTTAACCACTCGTCAACAGACGCATCGGGGCAGAGTTCCATGCAAGATGCAAATGATTTCTGATACATGCAAAGAAGGTTGCAAAAGATCAACCATGCATTCTTGACTCTGATATTATGACCACGTACATTTATTTGTATTAAGTTATCAACAAGTAATTTGTGTCTGACGGAACTTATGCAGAAGTCATGTTTGATTATGTATTGTTTTGTATTTTTCTTTTATTGATTTCAATAATTTTGCTATTTATTTTTTGTAATAGAAAGAACTTTAAAATTGATTTGTTATTCATAAATAATGCACGACCATGAATAAATTTAACATGCTAGACAGTATAAGGATTACATTTAAATTTAATTATGATGAATTTCTTTTTGATATAAATTATCTGGTCATTTTTATTGTACGTGAAATGTTGTTAAGAACGTTTTATCCTCATATATATCATTATATACCGTAAAATATTCAACAATAATATACTTACCTATTTTCCATGTGTGAGTATTCGTGTTATTGTAATTTGTTATTGTTCTTTGTTCTTCTTTATTTAAATTGTAACTATTGAATTCTTTAGTTAATGTAGATGTTGAGTCGTCTGCGTGTTTTTCACAAAGTTTGGTTTCTGCATCTAAACAGTTTCATTTCATGATTTAGTTACGTTATTTAAGTACTTGTGATTTACATACTAAATAATGAAACTATAAAAGTATAAATAATTACAATGCAACACAATAAAATTGCATTAAATAAAATAAATTTCAGCAGATTTTTAACTAAGGATGGTTAGAAATCTACATGAGTTCACACATTAAACATTTGCGCACATTTTATTACAATCTTACAGATGTAAAATGCTATAAATAAGTCATTTTTATATAAATCACATACAACGTCATAAAATGAGAGGTAAGATGATAGAAATTTCGAAAACTAATAAGAAAGCTATTACTAAAACACGAAATTGTGAGTTGAGAAAAAATACACCAGCATTAAAAAATGCATATAGCTCTTCGGTGAACTCAAGATATACCTGGTGGTTTGCATTTACTGTAACCCTTTGGGTCTTCAGAATTTGATTGGAGCTTCATATTTGTATGTGGTGTGACTAAATCTGCGTCTGTAAGCCGTTCGTTAGAAATCTGAACAGTCCTTTAAAGGAATTTAAAGAAACTCTTATTGCAATCACTTTTTGATCTGCTTTATTAATAAATTAATGCTATTTTGATTGTTTAAATTTGCGGCACTTTGAAACAACTGTTAGTATAAAATGAAAGGGTAAGTACGTCAATATGTCATTTTGCTTCTGTACACAGGATTATGAAATGATAAAATTAAAGCAGTTTCTGGTTATAAAAAGTGTTAAGTAGAAGAATGTGCTTCACATTAATAAGTTTATGTCAATTTTGAACTAGTTTAGATTCTACATATATTGTTTCCATCCGAATGTTTTGGAGGCTATAAACTTATAAACACATTCAAATCTTACCCTAAAACCAACCAGTTCTACGCAATTAGTGTAAAGTTTCTTGCTCAAGGAAATACAAAATGTAGTATCCTTTCCCGGATTTTACCTCATAGCAAAACGATATTTATCTAACTTGCATTCCATCTTTAATGTACAGGCATCTCTAATTAAGTAAATAACACCCCTTTTCAAAAGTTTAAGCCCTCCAAATAACATGAATCAATGTTTACGTGCGTTAAATACGTGGGAATTGACTAACAAGTGTATAGTTTAAGTATATATTACCTTAGACAAACGTTAAGGTAACTAACCCAGACAATGTAATGTATAGGTATATTTATTGTCTCATTCACTTTCTTTCTTCTTAATCTAATGTTTTGGTGTATAGATCATGTAGATGGGTTAGTTCATTGATTACAAAGGATACTTAACCACCTAGACTATTTTATTATACTTAATTTGTCTGATTTATATTTAAAGGAGGAATTTGCTAGAATTTAAAATTAACCTATAATTTATACGTCCATCAAGCGTCGTTAAAAAACAAATAACACAGATATAGTAAAACGAATGACTTACATCGTACTGTCCGACGATACATCTTTACAGTCAACATCAATTACATTTTCATCAGCATAATGGATGATATTGACTTGTGGACCAACATTACAAATGCTTGCTTGTGAACCAACATGACTTTCACCATCAGCCTTTTGTGAAGAAATGAAATGTTTTGTACTCACAAATGTTCATTTTTTGGAATTATTCCTTCCTACTGTATCTTACTCAGCTCTACTCTACGCTACCTTATTACAACCTACATAAACGTACCTATTCTACCATACATAATAACATACATAGAAAAATGAGTCGATTTTAATTTTGAACTTTATTATCATGTTCATTTTCGTTATCTTTTTTTAAAAAAGCTTTATCTACATTTTTTTAAATTTAATTTCATTTGAACTATGACATAATCGAAAACATATAATTATTTCATATTGATGTAGTAATAATCCTGAACAAAATCATACTAATGGATAAAATAATTGCTAATAAAGTGAAGAAATAAAAGTTATACAGCTGTTCTGATGGAGCTGCTTGAAATGTCTCCAAACCCTCTCAACTTGATGCTACTACCGATACCCTGAAAAATAAATTTCATAAAACAATTTCTTTTCATTTTCATGTTGCCTTCTACTTTAAGAATTGATCATTTATTGGTAAACTAGTAATGTAAGGCATTATATATTTATTTCAGCTGGAAAACTGATTTGATATGTTTTACTAGCTTTTAAAACCTTCTCACAGAGTTAACTCAATGTTGGGCCTTTGTGGCCATTGTTAAGAGCAGCTCATTTTGGTCCATTTTATTGACTTTGGATTATTGTATGCTTTAAGCTTTCTAGCTACCTAACGAAAGGTCCGTTACCATCTGCACAAGTAAACAATGGCGCATTTGATGCAGAGTGGAAGGAAGTCGCTATATTACAATTAAAGTGTGGGTAACATGTATTAAAGCTACTTGACCTCTTCTTACTATAACAAAAAAAATTATGTCAACAATCTTGAAATTTACTTTTTGTTCGCGTGCTTTATGGCTCTTTGCACTTCGTGTGTCAATATCGCTTTTTTTATACATTTCTTACAAAATAAGTTATATGTAGTATAACATGATTTTTTGCCTCATTTTTACAAAACATTTCGTGTATCAATTATGAAGCTGTCTACGCTATCAACAATACTTTTTTTAAAAAATTTAAACAAATCTATTAAAAGATTTGATAAATATTTACAGTTCAGAGAACTTCAAATGAATTTTCCATTTAAATCGAATGCTGGTGGATGTAAACATATTTAAATGCAGCATTTAGTTTGAAAATCGTAACACACGAATGAACTGTTCAAAGATATCGTCTCGTCTCGATAAAGAACTTACATATAGTACACGGATCAATATTATGACTTGTTTAATTGCCTCCGAGTGTATGAAGTGTACGAAGCTTGTTAATTTAATAAAGTAAAACCTAATTTGTAAATGTTTAAAGAATTTAAAAGATATCATCTAAAGAGTAACGTGGATAAAGTAAATAAAGTTAAATTTACTATGAAATGAATTTAAAGTAAATACATGTCATAGTTTTAACCAGTACACCGATTTGACAAACAATTGAATCTTCACATCAAATCAAAAGGAGATAAATAAATAAAAAAATAATAAAAAATCGAAGCATACTTATAAATCGTTGCTTGTAAAAGTGATATGTAATGTTAAAAAATAGCAAGAATCGTTTAGTAATACATTAAGTACCATGATATCAGTTTCTTTTTATAAGAAAAAAAATCCAAATTCTTGCCAGTGAGATTACATTAATCGGAAATGTGACTTGTTCGTAAATAATAAGACAACCATTACGTTGTTACACTTTCTACATGTGAGGGCCGGGTAGTTTTCAAACTTATTTATTTAGTATTTATGAAATAAAATAATTTGCTACATCGAACAAGTATACTATGCATTTGAATATATATATTGCTCTATAAAGATAATACGGGTATATGAACATATATTTAATCACCAATCTAAAACCCGTAAAGCCTTTGTATCTTGATAATAAACAAATGCTAGGGTATCTCAATAAAAAAATGTACAAATATTTTTACATGCTTTGCAGTTGAAAGAAAAATTAAAACTGATAATTTTCACAGTGAATTGTGTTTGATAATTTTCACTGCAGCCGGACTAGACCTATATTAGATTGCAGATGAAAATTATATTTCATAACAGAAATAAATTCGTCGTATGTAAATTGTGCCTCTTTAGGAGTATAAATTAAGTAACTGCATACATTGTGTTAAAATGTTACAAAATTCGAGAAATTTACAGACCTACATTTCAATATTGGTACGGTGACGTCATGATGTGATGACGTCATGAAGAAGAACGCATAACGCCACGCATCAAAGAAAGTGAAAATTACTTAAAATCACTAAAAGCATGTAAGTTATAGTTATAGAATAAATACGAGGACTTTACCGGCTGGTATCAGCGCATGGGGCGACAACAAGGGTCAATCATAGGAAATTAATCGACATGGAACGTCGAGATCAATTTCCATGGTTATCCCTTTTGTCGCCCCTTGCGCTGATACCAACGGGTGAAGTCCGAGTATTTATTCTGAATCTGTACCTGTTTTATCGAATGACAATCACGACTTTTTTCTTGGATATTTATTCTTGGAGATTTACGCTCTCTCGTAATATTTGCTTTATTGAAACATATAAATATTTTAAGAAATACCCACAGAAATACACACATTAGATGCCGTTGAATGAACAGGGCATAAATAACCATTTGACGAGGTATGTTGATGCATTTTTTCTGAATGCGAAATATCAATCACCCTTCCAGCTCATTTTCAAAATATAATCTAGGAAATATTGTTGGTAAGAATTCCGGTGTATATTTCAGAGGTATATATTCTACGCGTAATTTTTATAACTAACGACAATGTAGAAATCTAGTGATTTTTTTTTCTTAACACTTCTTCCATTTATTGATATTTACGCTAGAGTATTATGTTCATTCGTGTAGTGATTCACTGAGTGACTTACTGGTCATAACCTCCTTTAAAATGGAGGCATTGTTTAAAGCATAAAAAATGAATAATTTGATCATTGTTTCAGATTTGTCCTCGAGGTCAGGATGCAGAAAACGGCGATTATTTTCCACATGAGTCAACATCTTTATAATAACTGCATTTTCAAGTTTTGAAAACAAAAGATTGAGATGATATCTAAATATTAAGAAAAAAAAAGTTATTTCGACTGTGTAATGTTTTGTTTTGCTCTTTTTCAGGTATACTCACTTTATAATTTGAAATAAGATAATATACGGGGCATGCTCGAGAAAGTGTACTTTTACCTCATTAAGAGCACCCCAAAGCGTACTGATACCTCATTTAGACAACAGCAACAACATAAACTTTATTAAACTCAAGCCATGATAACAAGCATGTGAGCATACAGCGAATAATACAATCAAAAATACCTTGTGAGGTCACAAGACAGATTGTTTGCTTAACGGGGTTGACAATAGTGATAATGTGTTACTCCATTTATTTATTTTTTGAAAAGGACTATAAATTCTTGTGTGGGAATGTTCCATTTTAGGATATTGGGTGGCTGAAATTAATTTAATAATCTACACTTTTTAATAGTTATTTGATTTTTGAACACTATTAACACCATTTTATATTGTTTTTAAAAGAAACAGAGTTTATTTGTATTGCATTTGTGCAGCCTGAAGTAAATCACTGCAACGAAACCGCGTTATACCCAAAAGATAGTGTAATCGTTGTGTAAAGCCAGGTAACTTCGCGTAAAATGTGTTAAGTAAGATAAATTAATTAATAGATGATTATCAACGAATGATTAGTTTAAATATTCAAAAGGCGGATATAAAATGCTTCAAAGCATCTGGAAGTATTCACCGTTTGATCATAAAGTATCAGTTTAGCTAATTTAGCAGAAGACTGAGAAATGTCATGTATAGGATATCGACCGAGTACGAGGTCGTTCTGTTTAGGAAAGACCTGGTCACGAATTTCATGGCGCGTAGCGCTCGAGGTGTTTCGTGAAATTCGTGACCAGGTCTTTCCTAAACAGAAAGATCGATGTACGAGGCCGATATCTAACTTACACACCGTCTAACTAATGGCTTGAGCAATAGCGGATCCGAAACATTTGATGTAATGCACAAAGATGATTTTTTAACACAACGCATTAATAGGTTAGTTATTATCAACGTTCTGCTAAAATATAGTATATATTTTGCATTGAACTTTGAACTAAATGTGCAATTTGTCAATAATAAAAATATAGTGAATAGGTCTGTAATTGAATTTATGTAAAAGAATGAATCTAGGACATTTGCCCCCCCCCCCCCCCCGAACAGTTGCCCCTTTTTTGCTGTGGCGACTTGTAACTTGTCAGAGGTCATCTCGTGTATATATTTTATGTATTTTTTTTATTTATGGATGTTAATTTGTTTTCACAAATTTGTGCGAGAGTTTTTGTTTATTGAAGCAGAATGGAATTTCGACAGTAGGCGATGAATTTTAATTTTTACAACAAACAATTCAACAATTATATTTTTTAACATTTTTAAAACATGGGGGGATGGCAAATGTCCAACCTTTCAACAGATATGAGGGGGCAAATGTCCGCCACTGCAAAAAGGGAGAAAACTCCGGGGGACAAATGTCTGAAGGGCAAATGTCCGAATACCCAGCAGACCACGAAATACTTACAGATGTATATTGTTGCATGACAAGTGTAAGATACATGATCCGAAATTATATTTTATATAGCAGATTATAAAGTGTTCTAGAATAAAAATGATCGCTCATCATATAAATGTTTATACTAAATCACTTATACTTCATATAAACATTTCTTTTTCAAGACTTCTTTTTATAATATCCTAATCGTTTTTGTCGATATTTAAATAACTAATGGGAGATGTGTCCATTGTAGACCAATCCACTTTAAGTACTTGTATCTGCATGTCACTATAAGCAAGGTTTGGATTATATCTTTAACGTTCTTTTGACCTAAGCTCTTGATTCGAAGGTTTTCAGGGAAAATCAGTTTTGATTTTTCGCGGGTTGAATAGAAAGGCAGGATAATGCCTAACTAAAAAGGGGGGGTTACGGGGATTTAACAATCTGATTGATCCCGAGGGTGGGACTGTTACCAGGGACTTTGCTATGAACTGTGGGTAGCTGCGGTTTCCCAGGCAAAGCGTATATCAAATGGACTTTATTTGAATCACAAATGAAACGGACATATTTTTGTTATATTTTTTCGATATGAATGTTTGGTACAATTTTTATTTACTATGATTTTTTATGGATGTGATTTAGAATCGTGATTAGTGTGCGGTGATAACTGTTATATTTTCATTGAAATGTAAGAAAACTTAAAGCATTTATTTTTGTTATATTGTGAACTTAATGACAAAAGAAGCGCTTAGATTACTATTACTTTGAAAAATGACGCGATTGGAAAAATGTTAAATGTGTCCTAACTTTCATATGCTATCCATTTATTTTATATAGGGATGTTGGAATAATTTCTAAGTGCATGCAATAAACATTATCTTGTTTAAAAGAATGTATCCAGATTTTGTAAGACAGGAATATTATAACAATCATTTATTTACATTTTATTTTCATTTTCAATTTTTGATTGCATTTCTTGTTTTTTTTGGCTACGCATAGGCAGGTCTATATTTTCACGTGTTTTTCATGACCGGGTCTGTCTGACTAGAACATACATGTGCACGTGCAAAAGATAGACCTCATAACGGATTCTTTTTTGTTAATACAGGTCTATCCGAAAAATATAGACTTGTCACAATAGAGGAGGTGTGTAAGTATAGGATATCGACCGAGTACGAGGTCTTTCTGTTTAGGAAAGACCTGGTCACGAATTTCATGTGACACCGAGAGCGCGTAGCGCTCGAGGTGTTTCATGAAATTCGTGACCAGGTCTTTCCCAAACAGAAAGATCGATGTACGAGGCCGATATCCAACTTACACACCGTTTAAACTATATTTTGGCTTGAGCAATGGCTGATTCGAAGCATTTGATGAAATGTACAAGTATTATTTTTAACACAACGCATATACAGGTAAGCTTTTATCAACATTCTGCTTAAATACAATATATATTTTGCTTTCCCCTTTAAAACCAAAAATAAAAAAAGCTAAATGTGCAATTGGTCAATAATCAATTGAATAGATCTGTAATAGAAGATATGTTATAGAATGAATAATTACGTTCAGACAATGCAGATTCTAGGATATTTGCCCCCGGACAGTTGCCCCCGGACGTATGCCCCCTTTTTGCCGTTGTGACTCGCTTCTCGTGTATAGATTTTATGTATACCAATGGAAACATTTTAGTTTTATTTATTTATGGATGCTATTTTGACCCGAGAGTTTTTGTGTATTTAAGCACAATGAAATTTCGACATTAGGCGATGAATTATGGTAGCAAACAATTCAACAATAAAATATATTTTAAAAGAAGGAGTGGAGGGGGGGGGGAAATGTCCGCCCCTTCCAAAGATATGAGGGGGCTAATGACCGTCATTGCAAAAAGGGGGCAAACTTCCGAGGGGCAACTGTTCGAAGGGCAATGTGTGGTCACCTAGCAGACCACGAAAGACTTACATATACATATTGTTGGCAAGTGTGAAATATATGAACCGAAACTTTATTTCATATAGCAGATTATAAAGTGTTCTAGAATAAAATACGATCTTTCATCATGAAATGTTTTAAACTAAATCACTTATCACTTGATTTACATGAGTATGCTGTGATTTCTGCTATACTGTATAGTTTCATAGATATGAACTTAAAGCGTCCATTTGTTAAATTATGAACTTAATGTCAGACAGAATTACTATACTTTAAAAAATGACGCGATTAAATAAATGTTAAATGTGTCCTAACTTTGACATGCTATCCATTATTTTTATTGAACGATTTAATATAGGGATGCTGAAATAATTGCTTAGTTAAAAGGGTTAAAATTTTTCATTGCATTTCATGTTTTCTGTGTCTGCGCATAGGCAGGTCTATTTTTTTCACGTGTATTTCATGACCGGGTCTGTCTGACTAGAACAGACCTGTGCACGTGCAAAAGATATACCTCATAACGGACTTTCTTTTGTTTAAACAGGTCTATCCGAAAAATATAGACCTGTCACAAACAATAGAGGAGGTGTGTAAAACCTGATAATGTCACGTGTCTTCACAGAAGTAGAACATGTAAACCAAAAGCACCCCAATACTGAAATTTGGAGAACGCCGATCTTCAAAGGAAAGTTGTGGCGGTCACGCGATAATAAATAGAAAATGTGTTTGTTTTGCATGTAAATTGAAATATATGTCAGTCGTGAACAGCAGCTATTATGTATTACCTCATGGCTACGCCACTCGTAAAAACTATTGTATCTAGTGTCCACTCAGTGAAATATAATTGTATCGATCTAGCATGCGAAACAAACAAATATCCTCTATATAATTTCATGACTCAGTGGATCTGTTCATTTAGTTAATATCAAATTCGCACATCAATATTCGGTAAAATTTCTTATACAGATGTTTCTTTTTATTGTAATTGTAGTATTTTGCCGTTTTAGTGTAAATGGTGAGTGTCAAAATAACTTTACTGTAGATTTTGCCAAACTTGCTCTCAATGTTAAAGTCTGGTTCATCACATGATATTTGTTTATAGCAAAACTTGGTCGCCGTTAAAGTTTTTGCTCTTGTTTCGTTTTGAATCATGACAATATTCTTAGCTGCCAGTTCGAGAATGAAATCATCCACGAAGGTAAACCAGAGGTTTTCCTCCACCAATAAAACTGGAAAGTCGCCATATGACCTTTTTGTGTTGATGCGACTTAAAATACAAACAAACAAAATTCATTAACCATAGTACTGTATATAGGTTTTGATTTTTTTTTTCATTTACAGCTAACGACGCAAAAAGCTTTCTCGTGATCTGTAATCGCAAACTGTAACACCGTGTAACGTTAAAAGTATACGTCAGCATATTCCGTACCGCTTATATTCGTAAAATGCTGATCAACATAAAAGGAAAATATACAGTCTGCTTATGACGGCGGAATATTTGAGAAAGTGAGAAATGGACAGAAAGAGATGAGAAATTGAAAAAAATATAAAAAAGAGTGAGAAAGCTGATGGTCATGATTTAATCATCGCGCATGCGGCCAGAAAAAAAAACTGTTTATATGACAAAGGAAAAGAAGGTAAATCATAAATTTTGAAAACACTTCGTTATGGTTTATGATTTCTTTTTTCTTGGACCAAGATTCTGTTGGTTATATCATTAATATAAAATTAGACAAAGCCTTTGAACGGGGAAGTTGGTTAAAAAATCTTTTATTTTTCCGTTTTAAAGATGTCAATCGGTATTTCATGCACCGCTTCAGTTTTCACTCGGAACACTCAATGATTATTATTTATCCGAAAAGTTGCAATTGTCCGTTATCGGAATACCAAAGGTGCTGATCGCAATGATTTGACCTAAAACATGTTTAATCTTGTTATTCATGTAATATAATATCAATATCAAAATCTTATTTTTGTTATATTGTTATAGACAAGATATGCAACATTCGAGTACAAAAATATAAGTACATGTATATCTGTACTTGGTGTCAAAATTTTCAAAAGGGTGGTAATTACGTCGGATTTTCGCATGGAATCACCCGGTGGAAACTTTTGACACCAAGTACAGATATATATATATATCTGACTAGTATCTGACAAGTACAGATATATGTATATATATATATTTGAAACAAATTATGATATTCTGTTTTATGTAAGATCACAATATTATGACTACATTAACTAAATTTTATACAATATATATCACATATAAGACAAGTCATTAACGTACTGAAATAAAATATTTTATCAATAGAAATTGAGAAATATATCAATTAATATTTATAATATCAATACATATTATTTGTAATAGTGTCATCTTTAAAATACGTCTTATCAAGCATCTCTCGACCTCGCCTAGAATAGTACTAACAGCTATTTGACACCTAATTGACATATTCAATGTTTTTTCTTCTTTATCTAACTGGTCAGCAGTTTTCGATGACGCTTCTTTATTTAAACTGGTTAGCAGTTTCTTATATAAATTATTATATATATATATATCATCAGCTAATTCGTCAGCAGTTGATGAGTGAAAGACTTGAAATCAAATCCCACAGTATAAGACCATGTGTCAATGCTGTTTGTCAAATATCAAGAGCCTGTGATAAGTAGTTGCTAAAAAGTCTGTCACAAAAATTTCCTACCATTGACCATTAATGTTGAAAATTTAACGGTAAACGGGGCTTGGTGAGCGACAGACCTGAAATCAAATCCGACGGTATGGGACCACGTCAATACTGTATACCAAATATCAAGAGGCTGAGATAAGTTGGTATGGAAGACAAAACTATGAAACTATGAACATTTGTTTACATAAATTCCATAAATAAGTTCAAGGTGGGGGGGGGGGTAATTCTGGAAATAGTCATGCTTGTCACACAACATATGTGTAATGATAAGAAATATAAACAAGAGGGCCATGATGGCCCAAAGTCGCTCACCTGTATATAGGCCCCCGGAGCGGGGCCAGTTTAAACCCCAGGGCTTTTATTTGAACAAACTTGGTTGACACCCATTAGAAGATGTTTCATGCTAAACATCTAAGGTCTAGCTTGTTGGGTTTTTTAAAAGAAGATTTTTTCAAGTTTTTTTCTTTACACATATAGTTAAAAACAATGACACACCTGGGGCAGGACCAGTTTTGATCCCAGGGCTTTTATTTGAACAATCTTTGTAGACACTTACTAGACAATGTTTCATGCTTAATATCAGAACTCTAGCTATTCAGGTTTTTTCGAAGAAGATTTTTAAGTTTTTGCTTTACACATATAAGGAAAATGAATGACCCCCGGGGCGGGGCAATTTTGACCCCAGGGCTTTTATTTGAACAAACTTGGAATACACTCACTAGAAGATGTTTCATGCTTTGTATCTAAACTCTAGCTATTTGATTTTTTCATCAAAAAAGATCTTTTAAGTTTTTGTTATATGCATATAAGGAAAATGAATGACCCCCGGGGCGGGGCCAATTTTGACCCCTGGGTTCTTATTTGAACGAACTTGGTAGACATCCATTAGAACATGTTTCATGCTAAATATCTTAGCTCTAGCTCTTTACATTCTTTAAAAGAATTTTTTTAAAGTTTTTACTATATGCATATAGGGAAAATCAATGACCCCCTTGGGCGGGCCAATTTTGACCACAGGGCTTTTATTTGAACAAACTTGGAAGACACCCAGTAGAAGATGTTTCATGCGAAATATCTTCGCTCTAGCTCTTTGGGTTCTTTAAAAGAAGATTTTTTAAGTTTTCACTATATACATATAGGGAAAATCAATGACCCCCCAGGGCGGGGCCGATTTTAATTCTAGGAACAAAATTAGAACAAGTTTGGTTTTGGACCTATAGGTGATACCATAGACCAAATATCAAAGCTCTAGGCCATTTACTTTCAGACCAGAAGATTTTTCAAGTTTTCACTATATGTATGTAATGAGAATCAATGACCCCCCGGCCATTATTTGAACAATCTTGATAGAGGTCTACTACACAATGTTTCATGCCAAATATCTAATCTGTAGCCTTTGCCAAATCAGAGAAGAAGATTTTTTTAGATTTTACTATATACATATAAGGAAAAACCTATGACCCCCCAGGGCGGGGCCAATTTTGACACTAGGGACAAAATTTGAACAACTTTGGTAGAGGACCCATAGATGATACCATATACCAAAAATCAAAGCTCTGGCCCATGTACTTTCAGACAAGAAGATTTTTTAAATTTGTGTTTTTTGAAATCCATTTCTGGCCCTATGACCTACATATGCAACAGACCGGAACCATTTGAACAACTTTGAAAGGGGCCCACCCAAGGATCATTTCTGTGAAGTTTGGTCGATGTGCAGTCATTGGTTTCAGAGGAGATGTTGTTTATGTTAAAAGTTGACGACGCACGACGACGGACACAGGGCCATCACAATAGCTCACCCTGAGCATTGCTCAGGTGAGCTAAAAAGTAAATTAAATTACTTATAATATTTCTTTTTAAAAAAAGTTCAAAGGGATATTAACCTGAAAATATTGCTTTAAGAGTAAATTATGAACCTAGTCACATAAGATGTAATTGATGATAAGGAATATGTATTTGAAGTAAGAGGTAGATGCCTTTGAAACTAAACTAGAAATGTGTCCATAGGACACGGATGCCCCCACACACCACTGTTCTGTCAATCTTATGACTCTAGGTCAAATATTTTTTGGACTACATATGCCACAAGTTGAAAACTAAAAATCAACAAAGGGCCATAATTCTGTTAAACTTGGTTGCAGCAAAAATTCCTTCCTTTACTGCCATCTACACATTAAGGTTGTTCATCCCTGGAAGTTTAAGCAAAATCTGCCATCCGGTTTAAGAGGAGTTGCGTTCACAAAATTTCTACATAGTATATAGTGAAAAAATCAACAAAGGGCCATAATTCTGTAAAATTTGGTCGCAGCAAAAATTCCTTCCTTTACTACCATCTACACCTTAAGGTTGTTCATGCCTGGAAGTTTAAGCAAAATCTGCCATCCGGTTTAAGAGGAGTTGCGTTCACAAAATTTCTACATAGTATATAGTGAAAAAATCAACAAAGGGCCATAATTCTGTTAAATTTGGTCGCAGCAAAAATTCCTTCCTTTACTACCATCTACACATTAAGGTTGTTCATCCCTGTAAGTTTAAGCAAAATCTGCCATCCGGTTTAAGAGGAGTTGCGTTCACAAAATTTCTACATAGTATCTAGTGAAAAAATCAACAAAGGGCCATAATTCTGTTAAATTTGGTCGCAGCAAAAATTCCTTCCTTTACTACCATCAACACATTAAGGTTGTTCATGCCTGGAAGTTTAAGCAAAATCTGCCATCCGGTTTAAGAGGAGTTGCGTTCACAAAATTTCTACATAGTATATAGTGAAAAAATCAACAAAGGGCCATAATTCTGTTAAATTTGGTCGCAGCAAAAATTCCTTCCTTTACTACCATCTACACATTAAGGTTGTTCATCCCTGTAAGTTTAAGCAAAATCTGCCATCCGGTTTAAGAGGAGTTGCGTTCACAAAATTTCTACATAGTATCTAGTGAAAAAATCAACAAAGGGCCATAATTCTGTTAAATTTGGTCGCAGCAAAAATTCCTTCCTTTACTACCATCTACACATTAAGGTTGTTCATCCCTGTAAGTTTAAGCAAAATCTGCCATCCGGTTTAAGAGGAGTTGCGTTCACAAAATTTCTACATAGTATCTAGTGAAAAAATCAACAAAGGGCCATAATTCTGTTAGATTTGGTCGCAGCAAAAATTCCTTCCTTTACTACCATCTACACATTAAGGTTGTTCATCCCTGTAAGTTTAAGCAAAATCTGCCATCCGGTTTAAGAGGAGTTGCGTTCACAAGATTTCGGGACGTACGGACGGACGGACTGACGGGCGGACAAGTGCAACGCTATATGCTCCCACATTGTGGGGGCATAAAAAGTCATAGTAAAAAATAATATTTTTCAAGTAAAAAAAATCTAAGTTCATGGGGAGGTAATTCTTGCAATATTGGTGCTAGCGTTAACAACCTTGTCACATAACATTTGGTTAATGATAAGGAACATATATTTGAAATATGAAGTTGATCCCTTAAGAAATAAATAAGTAACAGTAAATAATAGCTGTCGGTAGGACAGCAACGCTCTACCATTCTAAGTGCTTGATAGAAAAAGAGCCTTGGTAATGTTAAATATTAACAAAAGGGCCAAATTTTCCTTTAAATCCATGTTACTGTTATAGGCCTTGAAGAGAGTCCTATTATGCTCTCAAAGAAGAGTATAAAATTTCAACTTGTTCCTAGCCAGATGTCAATTGTATATGAAAATATCTGAGGTGGTATGCAAACTTTAATTAAATAACATAAAATCTAAGTCAGAAAAGGGGCATAATTCTGTCAAAATGCTTGATCCAGTTATCTCCTCCTGTTTACAGATTGGGTCATGATGGTGAACAAGTGTGCAAAGTTTCAAAGCCATATATCAATAGACTTTGATATTTGAGATATTACAAAAACTTATACATAAGTTATTACACCTACGCTGACACAGACGCCGACAACAACACTGACACACTGGTGACTACAACAGCTCTACTTTTTCTTATCGAATAGTCGAGCTAAAAATAACTTTTTTAGGAAAATTCTATCTTCAAGAGGAGATAAATTTGAAAATTGGTGCTAGAGTAATGAACCTTGTCACATAAGTCTTCATTAAATTCATTCGCATGTTTGGCTTGGAAACCGAGAATTTTTGCGAAATTTTAGGGTTTCTGGCAAACGTGAAATCGCCGATGTTCGGGATCAATTTTCGGATAGAATCTACTGCAGTAAATATCAAAGAAAAGCGTATGTGTATTTTGGTTTGTTGTCCTGGCATTTCGGCACAATATCTTAAATTCTTAATAGTCTTATCGAAAGCTTTTGCAAGAATGAAACTAAAGCAAAATTGTGCATAGAAAATGCCGAAAATATTCGACAATCATTCAAAATTACACTCATTTGTAATTTGAGAAAACAGTCTTTAAACTTGAGGCGTAAATAGTCGATAATTTTATCCTTTTGTCGGTAAAATTTGCTAATTTCCAATCAACTGTTGATCAAAGATATAAAAGTATCACCTCGTGTTATATCTGGTAATTACATGTACTGTACAGCGCGTGTATACATTAGTCTGATCACTATTGCGTGATAATGATCGTAAGCGTTATCGCTGATTGGCTTATCGCTTCACGGGTCGATGTGCATAGGACCGCCTACCTATAGACTGACACGCGCTGACGCATTTGTGTATTTGTGGTTGTAAACAATCGGTAATGTTTATGCGTCCCCAGGCAAAATTAAGCGTACGTGGAATCCTTGCTCTGAAATATTTGCGTCCAGCTGTAATAAACATGCGTACCGGGACGCCGAAATAAGCGTCCCCGAGAACCCTTATTAAGATGTGGTTGATGATAAGGAACATATATTTGAAGTATGAAGTTGATCCCTTAAGAAATAAGGAAATAACGATAGAAAATAATATTTTTTAAGTAAAATTCTAAGTTCAAGGGGAGATAAATCTGAAAATAGTGGTGCTAGAGTTATGAACCTTGTCACATAAGATGTGGTTGATGATATGGAAAACCAAAACTTTAATCTGAATAAGGACGCGGACGCCGGGGCAAGTAGGACGGCTCTCCATATACTTTGTATAGTCAAGCTAAAAATGAAAAGTAAGAAAGTGTTTTATGCAGTAAACATTAATAGAAACATAAAAGTGATATGGCACTTTTTGTACTAAGAAGCGAGGAATGATATTTTATCTTTTCTTGCATCCTAAATCTATAGTAAATGATATTTTTACCGTACCTTTCTTGCCTATTAAATGTATGGTATTGTACCTTACAATATTGCTTTAGCAATGATGTTCCAGGGTTTTCACATGTTTGTTTACACAAAATATCCATACATATATCTAATTTCTATTATAATACATAATTATATTCATTAAACTTTATGCTTTAAACAAAAAAATAGATCTTTTTACAACATTACCATTAGACAGGATTAATTTTGACCCCAGTGACACTACTGAAGTTTTCCAGATTGTATGTAAATGATAAGCAGACTGGAAATTTATACACCTGACAATCTATTTTCCTTTCTTCGAATTTTTCCATGAATATGTGACCATAAGGCTTGGAATTTTTTTAACAACATAGCAATATTCTGAGGTATCCAATGCATTTCTCTGCTTAACTTCAGCTAGAAACTTTTTAAAAGGAAGTTTTTCACATATTTCCAATACAATTTAGGTGAAACATGTAGGTCCACTGGCATTCAGGGCTTCCATTAAGATCCAAAATTTGGAAGTCAAAGCCTGCAAAATGTCTTGACATTGGAAGTAACAAAATATTGGTAAAGAAGAAAAATGCATTACATTTTGGAAGTCACAAGCCAAATTCAAGGAGTGAAAAGACTCACAAACTTCCATTAATGGAAGCCCTGCCATTACTATGAAAATGGTAGCCTGATGTTCATTTACAAAAAGTGTTTATAACTTTATCATTCAAACAAAAAGTTTCTCCAAAAATTGTGTATTTCTCATCTAAACAAACAACTAGGCACATTTCAACATCTTACAGTTCACATATATTCGTCTTACATGTCCACAGATATATATACAATGGATAGGAAGCTCAGAAAATAGTTGATAGTCAGATTCAGATCCACAGTGCGCTTCGGTGAAAATCGGGTTTTCCCACTAGCCCCCGATTCTCTCACTCTCGTTAAACTTCGGCGATATCCATGAACTACTGTTTACATTGCCGACATTGTTTTTTTTTTTTGAGAAATATCTGTGTGGAAAAGTGTGTATGGTACGTTTTAACATAAATAACTATTGCTTCTTATGTAAGTAGAAAATGCTTCGTCTTTTTTTTGTCAATGTTCCTCTTGGAATTAAATATGGCGGTATTTTGGCTACTATTACCCAGGATGCATCAAATCTTGGAAAATCCAGAAACACATGATAACTTGCACAAGAACAACCCCAATAATACTGAATTTAACTGTATGACGTCTAAGTTACTTCTCCATCTATATTAAGCTCCATGAAATGTCCAATCAATCAGTAAATCAATAAGTTGATTGATCATTAGAACATTCAATCAACAATCATAAATCAGAGAATGAATCATCGAGTCAATGAAATCGAAGAAATCAACACTCTGAAATTAAACAAATTACATCAACATAAAAATAGAGTTAAATCAATTTCCTTTGTCTGAAATGCATAATTATCATTTAAATAAAAACCTCCAAATTTATGGTCAATTACAATAAACCCATTCACAGTTTCTATATGATCTACGTAAATAACCGAGGTATATCAAGTGAAAAAATATGAGTTGCTTCCCTTATCTTCGAGTAAAATTGATATCTCTTATGCTTAAACAAAACCGCTAGTTTGTTCTGATTAAATGTCCGCTTTTAAAATGTATTACACCAATAGCAAACGTTGGATCTTAGCTTCATCACAGTATATTCTTCAACACATCTTTTGACAAAGTATTCAAATGAACAGTTAACCCTACCACATTGCAGACCATTTTACATACAATTTATACAGTGAGAAAACAACCGGTTATCTTTATTCCTAAAACTACTGATAAGAAAAGCCTCTCGTCTGCTAGTTCTGAAAGTGTTTACCGGTGTATTAAATATTTACAACACATTGAACAGCTTACTTAACCTGTAGGTATATTAACTTATAATATAGCTATATGCTTTCTATTGGCCGCCACAATCATAAGTTCATTTAATGAAGTTATAATAAAATACATCATAATCATAAATACATTCTAAACTCACCAGTTCGTGTAATTGAATGTACCAAAAAAAGCATTATCTTCTTCAAACACGCATACTGTCAAACTCTCTCTCTCTGCTGTAACTTCTGCAAAATATAATAAACACAATGTGCAAAGTGATATGAATAAATTGTGAGATTAAGTAAACAGAGAGCTAGATTAACGGATTTTTCTGAAAACAATTCTCAAAGGTTCCAAATCACGAAAACTGATGACATTTCAAATCAGACCACACTCGTTACTTAATTAAAAAATCATCTATGACAAACACTAATTTAAACCAAATGCAACTCAAAATAATACTGACCAACTATCAATAATCCATATTTCCAATAAATTAAGAACACTTTGAACTTTTTACAAACAAAGCCGCTTAAACATAGACAAAACTAGTGATATTGCGGGAAAACAAGGGAAACAACTCAAACAACACAAAAAAAATATATCAAGACACCTGAATTATCAACACTGTTATACATCATGAAATCCAAATAAGAATTCCAAAACAGATTACATTAAGTTCAAATAATATTGGTAAGTTTTCTGTACCTACTTTTAGAAAATGATGAGATCAGCTTTCACATACAAATATAGCGTTGAAAACTTTGTTTTGGTACGAACTACTTCCTTACGCAAAGTTAACGCGAATGAATACTAATGATATTTTTTACTGATTATATCCTGAAAACATGCAAATAATATACGATAGAAATAACAAAATCAAAAATGAACTACTGACAATTCAAAATCTTATCACTTGTGTGTGACAAGAAAATCTGTGTAGAACTACTTTGCGTTGTTCGGTACCCATTCTTCTATTGAAATCCCGCAAATTGTGATAGAACTGTATTCACTGCTAACGCAGCGAATACAAAAACCACAATTATTGCACTCCACATAACTTTAATAAACTCAGGTAGAAAATATAAATCTTTCAATAATTTTCTTGAAATTGGGAAAGATACAATTAAACATGATGTTCTTTTTGCGGATTTTCTGTCTGTTGTTTATCTTTTCTAATGTATTTGCTATCGACAGGGGGACTTTACATATTTTTAATTGAATGTGGACAATGTACACAATACTATAGCTCATTTGCAAACGGCATCGTTCACTCTCGTATCTAATGCAAGTTGATTTTCAAATTTTTCATGACTTCCATTTTAAAATAGATATAGATGTTGAATAAATCAGTAGTATGACATTATATAAATGTCACATCACACTGAGAGTGATAAAATGAAACGTCCACCCAAGTCAAGTGGTATGAATCGGGGCGTTAACCTAGATTGACGTTATTTAGTCAATAATGAACATTTTGTTTTATTTTACCTCAATGTAAAACTCACACAGGCCTTTTATGTTTTCTGATTGAAAATCACCCTCCTAAGATATATCCCATTGGGAATATTTCTTAAATCACCGTGGAGCACATTATCATTGTATAACTTCATATGTAGCATTGTTTTAAAGTTAACTTGACTTTGTTAACTAGGCTACGTTTCATAGTTTAAAATGTCATATTCACAGAATAATACATGTATATTTTGTCTCAACTTTATGTAGAAATGTATAAAATTATTCTTGAATTCTGTTTGTTAGGTTTATTGTTTTGAGCAAAATTAAATTGTAAAACTGATAATTTGTATTATATTTATTTCCTTGACTGCGTTCTACATAAATATTGAAGTTGTAGCTGCGCCTCGGAGTAATATACAAGTTCTCCAGCTGACAGTATCCGCTATCACCCCGACAGCCATGTGTTATTTATATATCATCACCCTCGTAGGAATTGTGTGTTAATTATAGATTTGGACATTTCATACATTACAACTAATGACTCAAACCCAGCACCCGATCTGTGCATGTAATGTCAGCGGGCCCAAATGAAAATCGTGATGTTAACATGTGACGTTACAGTAGACTATATATAAAAAAATCACGTAAATTATGATTAAAGATAATTCAATTTTCAAATTTTATTTTAATGAAAACGGAGGTGAACAGTTGTGTTGAAATGTTCGTCTCGTCCATACACATTCATCTCAATAGTAGGAATGACTGATGCTTATTCTTTTAACGCGTAATTATGAATAATTTAAATATTGAGAAAAAGGGATTGTTGAACATTTCATTATCTGCGTTGTCGCTCATCAACTTTGTTGTAATCGCTATAAGCAAGGGGTTACATTTTGTCACATTTTAAAATAAACAATAAGGCATAAATGACAAAAATAATACACTGAAACATGATCAAAACATATCGAAAAAGTTACTCTACATGTATATAGCGGCAAGGTTGTATGTCCCTAATGGACAATATCAGGAACTGAAAAACTGACAATACCTAATGTGCTGTGCAATGATTAAAGGTCAGCCAACAAAGCACACAAGCACAAGTGCAATACAAAAAGAAGCACAAAATATAAATTAAATAAATTTACTTTGTTAATGGGCTTTTTTATTACGCTTTATATTACGTATTTATCTTCGGACAAAATCATCCATCAATTTTGTAAAGCAAGTCAATTGAACAAAATGTAAATTCAGTATGAAGTATGTAATGGATATGTTCTTAGACGCATTTCTTCCATGCAGTTTATTTTAATAAGTTAAATTAGTCAATATATTTTAATCTTTATTCAGATAACCCCTTCAACGCACATATTACAATATAATGGCGACAAAAATCTATCGCAAGTTCCTGAAACGGATGAGCAGGTATATTGTGTATATATTTATCTTTATTACGCTCGTTGTTATGCTTTTCCATGTATAGATATGTTTTTAACAGATTAGAGATTAAATTAGCTTCCCATAACAGGTGTCCATTTCTTGATTTTTTATTATTTATTTTCACAGAGTAATTTGTCATGTTTTATTAAAAGAGAGATACAGGCAAAATTTTCATTTCTTCGTTTTGAATTTTTGATATATTGTTCTGTAAAAACGAATACATTAGGCAGGGACAGGAACAAAACTATTCCCCTTATAAAGAATAAAATGACGGTTTCCTAATTTGACCCACGGAAGGTAGGTTAGACCGTTAAGATTTCACAATAGTTGTCACGGTGAACTCTGGAAACGTTAAAGGACATGCAAAATGAATTGTTTAAATTATAAAATATCCACAATATCTGCTTTCGCAAATTCCACCGTTTGTTCAAGTCACATGCCTTGTTTTAAAACTACTCGATGATTCTGTTGGCGTCTAAATTTCGTTCAACAATTTAAGATATATTTACGCTTCTATCCAAAATATATAGAATGTATACAGAAATTCTGTACTGGGACTTAAAAAATCTATTTAAGCGTGATTTGAGTATATAAGATCATTTTAATATTCTTTTCATTAATTATCCCTAATTGAAAATAGTTTATCAAATGTGCTTGTTTTTATAATAAATATAGCAATTGAACATCTTATTTCAATATCTGCAGATATTAGAAATTGAACCGGTAAAGATACTACGGGGAATAATACAACTTGAAGGGGACGCTGAAAACCTTTACGAAGAACCTATTACCATGGTAAGAGTTGAAACTATTGTAAATTGCATTTGAACGTAAAACCTTACCAATGAGATTAACGTGCACGAAAGTTGTTGTTCTTTTCTTAGTAAAAATTGCTACTTGAATTGGTTTTAGGAAAACAACCTTCTGTCATTAAACATTGTTTAATTTAATGTATTGACCAAGTTTACAAAAACAAAAGGATAATTTAAACTATCAAAAAGATTCTCTGAAACGTTGCATTATTAAAGAGAATTATGATTGAAACAAATGGATAAAAATCTAACTTACTAACAAACGAACGAACTCAAAACTGCGCCAAGCAAAACGTCATTTGATTTCATCAATATTATATGAATATTCCAAGTAGACCCGGCAGCAATTGTTTGATATGTGTTCGGTGTAGAAATATATATGAGAGTTTTGTCTATAGCCAGATGCTACAAAAAGCAACTACTATGGCACGGGTGTTGAAGATGCATGGGCAATGGGTTGCACCGGCAAAGATGTCGTCTTAGGTCTTGTAGGAGTAGGAATAGATACACAATTACTCGATTTGAAAGAAAACATTGTAAGACAGTTAATTTGCTAATTATATACCACACTTGTACATATTCACACATATAAAAAGGATTTTTGATAATTCACTTGACACTAAATCAATAAAGTTTGAAGATTTAATAAAGTTTTGTAAATGTAAGTTTAAATGTAATTATGTATTAAACCTTTTATGAAATTCTTATTAGTGTTTAAATTTAATGTTATAAAATTATTTACATGCTCTTTCAGAAAAAAGACTGGAGCTTTAATTTTGTTCAAAATAATACCAATGTGGCTCCTGAACACTTTCAAGACCATCCAGAAACTTTGCGTGATACAAAGTATGTTCCGGTTGATATAATGAGAAATATCTCTGTAATATTTTATTTTAAAAACCAATGAAAGTTTTAACTTGTGATCCAATATGTTCATAATTATTTACTTAATGTTCTAATACAAAATCAGGTTTAAGTTAAATGTCATTTACACAATCAATTATAGAGCAAATATAGCTTTATTTACGAAAGTAAAAAGTGACATTGGTTCAAATTTACGTAAGTGCGATTGCAATTAAGTTAGAATTTTAATTTTACAATTATTAATAAACTGATCAAAAGTAATTTTGATCATAGATGGGAATGATTTTCATCATAAAATTTAGAAACAAATATAATTTGAATTCTTTTAAGTATGTAAATTACTAAGGATTATGATATAAGCTAAAACTAAGATAGAAGTATTGATTGGCGTGATCAAAGTAAAGTATTCTTATCTAAGTATTATACATTGGTTATATAAGCTATTTTGGATCCCTCGGCAACTGCGACTTTCACTGATAAACTACATATCGATTTGATTTACAGTTCCTTTTCCAATGATAGCGCACACACAAATCATATTAAGTTTAAATACTTCAGTTTTCATATTTCATATGTATGCAAATCGTGATCTAGGTAGTGCCTAGCAATTATAAGAGAACGCAATAAAAAATGGGATTTGCCCCCCCCCCTCCCCCCAAAACATTCAACAAACAAAAATAAACATACAAAATCAAACAAACTCACGACCAACCCCCCCTCCAAAATAAACAACAATAAATAAATAAAATAACAAAACTAGAATCTCATAAGCTTACAGCAAACAGGTTGAACTGGATGATGACAGGCAATTTGCAACATATGCCGTTTATATCAGACCGAGTCGTCAATATTAATTTTGTAAGTTCAAATTTTACATAGGCAGTATTAGGCAATATATGTAGGTACTAATACAAACGCGCATTCGGAGAAATTCATTAATCGATTTGCCCGACATCCAAGATATGTTTTTTGACATTTATCTTAAATATCAAGTCACAAGGGTACGTTACACTACATTTGGTGTAATCATAGAGCATAGTTTCAATTTATATGAAGAAAAATGAAGCACTAGAAATGTCAGATGGATCTAATTAGGTACGGTGTCGTTTGGGAGTAGCTGCAAGCAATATACTAAATGAAGATAATAACATCTGTTGGATCCGCGAGTATCAAAAGGCACTGTTATAGGTTGTTTAAAGTATTAAAAACAGCACCGAGGCTGTCAAAGACCAAATAATGGAATCATTTCTAGAAACACTGCAGCTGTAGGCCGTTTGTAGAGAATGACGCAATGTATACTTATTATGGGATAGCTCATTTTCTAGACTAAAGACTATCAACAGGGACAGTGATGCTGCTGTTTATGCTAATAACCATTCAGAAATAAAGTATATCAAAGTTTGCCATTGTAACATTGAAAAGATAAATCCCAGGAGATTCAATGATTTAATTACGGGAGACAAAAAACGTGTTTGGGTACTTAGAGCCACAGAGACGCTGAAAAAATAAGTTTTACAAACTTCTAGGTGACAAAACTTTTACTGGAAAGTTTAAAAGGATATTGTCCAGAAATAATTTAAGCATTTTATAAAAGGTAACACCCTTGAAAGAATTTACGAAGGCTCTATCATGAACATCACAGTGGCTTCTCCCATTATTTTGCCTCAGTGAATTCTCGTTGCATCAAGTAAGTAACCTTCCCTTTTCTCCTGATCTAGGCCTATTTGACTTTCAGTTAGTCTCTTAAGTGGAAAACAACGTCGTTAGAAGTTAAAATAGCATTGTACCAGTGTCTTCTGTTCACCAAGTGGGACTACTCCGAGACATTTTCAAGGAAGAACAAAATGACATGGAAAATATAGTCTGCGCAAATGCATTCAACTAACAATAACTAAGAAAGATTTACAACACTTTAACGTGTTGCTATGAATATGAATCTTTTTTACTTAACGTGTTTAGAATGAAGGAAAGAAAAGAAATAAATAACATGAGTAGGAAAGGCCCATAACTAATATGTTGCATATATGTACATTTTATTTCTCTAAAAAATGCTTTATCATAATTTTAACCGAATGAGTTCTATTCCTGTTTGCATTCAATGAAATAAAATAGTTTGCTATTATTTTAGTGTTATATAATTACGAACAAATGTATTTCGAGATAAAATTCTAGAAGAGGTACCTCGGCTTGAACAGAAATACACGGAAATTGCATACTCGATTTTTACCTTTTTATACATGAGAGTTTGTATTGTATTATTCAATCAAATTTTCCTTTTCTTCTTCAGTCATGGAAATAATGTCGCAAGTATAATTGCTGCTGTAAAAGACAACAATTTTTGTAGCGCAGGAATAGCTTATCATTCACAAATAGTTGGTAAGATTGTCTCATAGATTCCATGAATTGAGACCCCTTAATAACATATAAGAACTGAGTATAATGACCTATCTGAACATTCCTATGCAAAATTCAACAAGAAAATTGTTAATTTGGATGTCAACTTAAGTATGAATATATAAAGTCTTAAGGCCATACAGAACTAATTCTAGTTCGGTTGTGTAGGAAGCTAAAAGCTATTATAAATACTCACGAATCCGTTTCTCGAACCAACCAGCAAGATCGTAAAGTGTCTTGTCCAAGGAACAACGATTTGCTTCTGTCGAGGTTGGAACCCACGCGGCTAGAGAATTTTAGACTTTAAAGCTATAACCAGTAGCCATGCCGCCACATTTTTTCAGGAAAATATAAAAATGAAGTAATGTAACAATCAATATTTTAAGATAACAGTAGTTTCTACCTTAAAATGTATCACTTCCCATACTGATAAATTATGGCTTTGTTTATATTTGATATTCTAATGTTTTTTTTTTTTTAATTATTTCAATTGTTTCAGTTTTGAAAGTATTTGAGTTTAATTATACTGATAATTCAAAACTTAGTCGAAACCACTGGACAGCTTCTGATGCTTCGTCAAGAGCACTGTCTATAAACTACATGATATTGAAATACTAGTAATGGCATGGACATTACAGAGAACATTTCATAAATTAGACTTACCAACAAGGGAAGCAATAATTGAAGGAGTTAAAGAAGTAAGTATGAACATGATAGGTAAGTAACTGTTTTATCTTATTTTCTTTCAAAAAAGTAATTGAGAAACAAATATCACAAGCAAATCGCAATCAAAACTGTCATTTTTCAGTCTAAACAGTCCAATTTATTATATGTCAAAGAAACAAAAAATAAATGCATTCGCGTGTAGCAAGCGTATATGCGAGGACTGATTGATAAACTCGCGGCATTGTATTATCTCTTTAACATTTAAAGAAAAACTTACAAAACAAATTACACCAGATACCTTTACCCCTGACTGACAGAAAGCCAAATAAATCATTGAGATAAATTGAACAATACAGTTTACATGCAAAATCAAAACACTACACTATCCTACACTTGAAGCACATCGATGCGACGTTGTCACACACTGACGTCATCTTAACGTTAAATTTTAATGTCCGGTTCACCTTTTCAACGTAATTATCACCGGTAGTGACACATTTTTATGCCTGTGTATCCATTGGTCAAAAGTCACTTTAAACCAGTCTGAACTGAACGACAGAACTATCTCGCGCGCCCTGGTGCGTAACTCTAATGGTGTTTAAAATCGTTGGCCCCTCGTTCCTTCTTTAAATCGGGGACACAAACGGAAGTCTAATGGAGCCAAGTCCGGGATGTACGGTGGGTTCCCGACATAACACCTGAAAGTTGATAACGCATAACGACTGCATTAAGGCAATATTTTAAAATGCATGTTCTAAAATTAAATAAAGTATTTATAGAAAGATTTTTAATAACAAAATAGTAACCGTTATATTTTTTTATTTTTACCTTTGAATAATATTCCACATTTACGGTTGATCCCTCTCGCACCTAGTGTTGTAACAGGAGCCCATGCCTATCAACCTATCAATGAAGTATTAATACATTTCCTTCTTGGCACTTCGCTGAATTCCAGCCTTTTTGGGTGGAGGTGTGTCAGGTGACTTTCAAATAGAAGACTGGTGTTTGGATGCGGGATCGCATGTCTCGTCCGTGGACATGATCCTGTCTAAAATATCTTCGCTATGTGCCTTGTAACGCTTGAGAAATTCTTGAGAACACTGTATGCGCTTCTCTCTGTCGACTTCCGTCAGAATGCGGGGTACCCAGCAAGCAGCAAC
This sequence comes from Ruditapes philippinarum, assembly GCF_026571515.1. Lineage (NCBI taxonomy): Eukaryota > Metazoa > Mollusca > Bivalvia > Venerida > Veneridae > Ruditapes > Ruditapes philippinarum. The sequence continues at coordinate 135,657 of NW_026861200.1, read as the reverse complement.
TTTCGATATGTTGAGCTCTTCTGTATGATGTTCTTCCTTCTCTAAACCGCTCATGCCATTTATACACAAATGTCTTTCCACATCGAGGTTAACGCTGCTGCGAAATAATCGTTCTATACATCGTCCTTTAACTTTCAGGAAATGATGTCAAGGCGCCATGCTAATTTTCACGTGTAAGCGCCAATTTGCTTTAATATTGCTTCCGCAGTGACATTTATACTATATCATGTATACTTAGAAATACAGCGTGCTTCAAGTCACAGAACAGTGTTTGTTATGGACACGGTGTATTCGTAGGAAAAATATGATATATATTCGGCAATATGGATGTGTAATTGCAAACATTTTGGTTTATTCATGTAGTTCAATAAAATAATTTTGTTTTTTTAGTTTAATTCCGCAAATTTATCAATCAGCCCTCGTATAAGCCACATTGTGAACTATTAGGCATAATTATTAACTGGAGAGAATATTGATAATATTTTGGTAATTATTTTTTGTAGTAAAATATATTGCTATTAATATATCAATGAAGTATGTTATTGATGATAGTTGCATCTAGTGTTATCTTGCATGCGAAATTAGTATAATTATTGCATCAAATTTACAAAAAGATAATAACTATATACTACTATGGTGGCATGATATTCATAACAAACTCTTGCAGATATATGACAAATAACTGTTTACTTATTTATTTTATTTTTATTAATCATTTATAGCCACAAATGACTTGAAATCAATAAATATTAGGTGTTCTGTACATTTTTATAGTATCAACATTATAAGCTTACTATTAAGATTGATTGTCGCCGATTTTTTATTGACTCAAAAAAGTTTATTTAAGCATATTTGGTCAAAATATTCAATTATATATATGGCAATTGCATACATCCAGAGTCAAGGTGCAAAGGTGCAATTGTACCGATATTTAAAAAAGAGCACCGTAACCATCCAGCTAACTACCGTGGCATTACCTGACATTATTTGATTACAAAAATATTTTCTTTATATCTTAGGAGTATAATAGATAAATAGCGTGAGAATGAAAATGTATTAAATCCCATACAGTTTGGATTTAGAGATGAAAGAACTACCACAGATTGTGATTTCATTTTAAAAAACATAATACAAAATGTTTTTTTCTACAGAAACACAAACTATATTGTGATTTTATTGATTATGAAAAAGAATTTGATAGTGTTAACCACAATGCTTTATGGATTAAATCAATTGAATCATGGTTGTAAAAGTTGTAAAATGATAAAAAATGATACAAGTTATATATGCAAATGTTAAGTCATAAGTTAACTAGAAATGTGTCGTCACGCCCCGCATGCAGCCAAAATTTCAAATGTTATAATATAAAGTTCCAAATTTGTTTGTACAAACTTTTTTTTTCATTTTAAGTTCAAAGCCCTTAAAACTATTCAATGAGACTCAAACCATTTTTATACAAAGTTCAAAGCATAGAAACTATTCAGTGTTAACCTTTTGTAAATTGCATATTGCATATTCGTAGCCAAAATAATGACTACATGCATTTCCACAAAAGTATGAGTGCTGAAACTGTAAATTCAATTTTTTTCGAACATTCAAGAGAGATAACTTTGTCCGAAATCATTGTTCGATCTTGAACTGCTTATTCTTAAGATGTATCTATATGTCAAATTTCAATGTGTACAATCATTGGGGAGATAATAAACGGAAACTTAAAATTTCTGATTTTTTTCAGAGTTCAAGAGGGATAACTCTGTCAGCTATCATTAAACCATGACCAAATTCGAACGTGACCAGTGTATTCTTATGACAACTATTTGGGAGATAATCAATAGAAACTGAAAATAACATTCTTTTCAAAGTGAAGGGGGCATAACTCTGTCAAAATCATTGAACCATGACCAGATTTGAAATTGACATGTGCATTCCTTTAACGTATAAATATGTCAAATTTGAGTTGAATGTGTATTAGTCCGATTAAAGTAAAATTTAACGTCAAACAAATTGCAACACAAGCTTTTTTTACATTTTTAGTTTGTTATACACATCATATAAAACAGGTAAAAACCCTAAAAAAATCTAACCATGGCAAACCAGTAAAAAAGCAATTCAAATTTTGCATCTGTTTCGAGTTTTTATATGGCTCTGCATGTACACCATACACAGAGTTTTATACTGTAACCGGTGTCGAGGTAAAAAAGTTATGAGGCCGCGCGATTTAAAATATATCAAAATTTACACATTTATACTTGGAGTTGGATTAAGAAGCTGTTGTGCCAAAGTATGTATAAATTTTTATATTATATTTACTTGTTTTTTACAACTTTTAGCCTCGTACATGCCCAAATATCAAATACAATGAATGAATTGTAATGGTTTTTCGCGTGTATATAAGTCATCGTTTGTCGTTAAAACAGTCAAGATTTTGCAATTTTCATGAGATATAAATAATCATTAGCCTATATATTAACATTTCTTTTGATAATAAGATGTTATGAAGTAGGAAAAAATAAAAATAAACAAATTTAAGTTCATCCTGGGTAGCTTCAAAATGTAACTACGGAAGCGTGTTTGGGTAAACAATGCACGAAATCTAGAATAAATTGTTATGAATTTTAGAAACTTAAATGCATGATATTTATTAACAGATCATTAGTTTTTGGTATAAAAATGTCAATGTGTATGATAGCTACTATGTTTTTATTTAATAACATTTGGAAGATAAGAATTGAAAGGTAATACTGAGCGTGATACGAGTATATTATCTTTTTATATACTAGTGATATATGAGATGTCAGGGGAGTCAAAACAGATACAGAATTTACAATGATTATGTAATTTCAAAATTGTGATTCCAAAAAAGGGAGAAAAACTTATTTTATAGTCACAGTAAGCAGTTCAAATTGTTGTTGAGCTCCATGGTTTAACCAGAAACATAGATAACATGCTATCTATGTCTCTGGTTTAACTAAATTGTGCTACAAATATTGATGAGGAGCTATATTCGGAGTTAACTGTTGCTTTGCCAGTGGTAATAATCCCCAATTTGAGAGTTAAATTCTTTGTACAATTTTACAAACACATGAGATAAGATAGTTTCAATACAAACGTAATGAATCAGAGATGTTTGTGCTAATATGGATATCTGTATGTCAATCTACACCGTCTAAACATGTCTATCTGCCTTTCTGTCCGTCTGACTCTCTGTTTTTTGTCTTTACCAAAAAATAAAATTTGATAGTTGTAAAACTTGATTCTGAGATACTGTTAACATCTGCCTATCTTTAATAGGGTTTGCTTTCCTTTCCTTATGCTGTTCGTCCTATATTTATGAAAACTACAGCATATGGTCTGTGAATCAAATTTAAAGTATTGGCCTAAACGAACAGATAACTCATTTATATGAAGTGATTGATAAATAGTTCGGGTGCTTTTTTTTGATAAGCCAAAAATGAAAGCCCTGTCATACCTACAACCATGTGACCACAGGGGAAATGCCTCCTTTTATTTAATTCTGTTTCCCAATAACAGTTACAGATGTAATTTAAATATCTGGTAAAAAGTGATAAAAAGTGATCCCTCAGATGCATTAAAAAGCAAAATTTACATGAAAATTGCAGAGCGGTTTGATTGAGTCTATATATGACGGATAATGAAAAAAGTGCAACATCCCTCATGCCCCCTAGCACCGGATTGAGCGGTACTAAATTCTCAACACTTTAAAGTGCTGGATTCAATGATCCCGAAATATTAGAAAAATATAACAATAATGAAGAGAAGTACAGGGCAACTTTTTACGGCTGCCACACAGCACTTCACATCTGCTGTTGTGATGTATAAATATCTGGTAAAATAAGTGATCTCTCGGAAGCATTAGAAACAGCAAATTTACTGAAAATTACAGGCATGGTTTATGAAAGCTGTATTTGACGTTGAACATACGTTTTGCTCTATAGTGCACCCAAATTTATGCATTTCTCTGAAGCGGACTCCACTTTTTGGGTAATATTTATTTGATGAATAGTATTATTTTTTTAAGACCAGACAATGTTTTTTTTGTAATCTCTTTTTAATTCCATTTTAGATGATTGGATGTAAAGCCGAAATGATAGAAAAGAGTATTGTTATAATTACGTCGAGAAGAGATAACTGCAAGAGACCATAATATGATAAGAAGTTCAGAAACAAGAAAAAAATGTTGAACGTATATTTATTTAATACAATAACTGTGTAAGTTGCAGAAAGAACATAAATTTCGTGGCGATGTTGTCAGTAAAGTTGAAACCTTCGACTTTCATGTTTAAATCAAGTCTTTGTGTAAAATAAGACACTTTAAGCGTGAAGTAAGGTCCTAGGAAGAATCAAAGGCGTAAATGGCCTCCTGACAGCTAAAATACGTTACCACCATTGTTGTAACAGTAACAGTTGAACATTTCAAGACGTTCTTTTCATGAAAAGTGCAAAAACACGACTTGCAAATCTAGTGAAAAGACCATCGAAAACAGCAGGAGAAAGCTTTTTAACCACTATGCAATACTTTGAAAGTTATTGAAAGGATAACTTTTTTTAAAGGTGACTAGGTGTAGTCGAACTAATGAGCATTATGAGAGACATAGAGATGTGGAGATCACTTTTAAATATCTCTTTATATAATAAGGAAGAAAACATAAATAGGTTAAACAAGATGTGATGGCATTCAATTTCAAAGGTGAAATATTTTTTAAAGCAACCTAAATGATCCATGACATAAAATTGGCATTTGTACATATAAAATTCTAATTTTGAACCATTACTAAAGACATAACTACAGCTCATTTTCAGCATTTATTCTTCACTAACTTAAGTGTTGTGCAATATAGATAGTTCGACAATCCTGGCGATGATAAATGAAGTTATTTCTACTAAATCATATTAAAAGTGATAGTTTGCATATCATTTATGGGTAACATTTGGATGGATGAGACTTAGGTAACGTACAAATATGTTAAATGACACAGCAAAAGACTAATTAACGAGTTACTTTCAGAAATTGAGTATATTACCAGATGCATTGTTTGTTGTAACTAAGTCTGTTTTCTTTATTTTCATAAATTTTTCCAAAATAGTTAAAAAATGCTAGAATAATGTCAATGTAATTGATGTAACGTATGTTACATTTTGCTTTTAAAATGTCTTAAGTGATAATGTTTCATTATTTATATAAGCTTATGTGATATAAATATTATTTGAACCTCTTTCCAATTGTAAATATTAGGTATTTTTAAGATAATGCAATTTGAACGTTTTGCATTATTATTATGTGTGGGTGGGGTAATAATCTTGTGTGTCACAAGTGAATAAATAATAAAAAAGAGGCCAAACCTGTTATTATTCATTGCAAATTCAATTTTTATGAACACCAATACATGCTGGCTAAAAAACTACCAATCTATAACAGAGAAAGACAAGACAGTCGCCACATATATATTAAACATATTACGATATTATATTACGATTTTTATGCCTGGACAGGTACCTGTAAACTACCTGCCAAAAGTCAAGTTTCCGAAGGTATATTTTTTTAGGGTTTTACTACAAGGTCCATGCATATATATTGATTGCAAAATACTAAAGAAAGCTTGTGTTGCAATTTGTTTGATGTCAAGCTACATATACTCATAACTTTAGTGGCCTATATTACCGTTGGGGAGATAATGAACGGAATTTGAAAATTTCATATTATTTTCAAAGTCAAAAGGGCAAAAATCATTAAACCATGACCAAATTCGAACTTGACCTGCGCATTTCTCAGACGTATCCATATGTCAAATTTGAGTTGAATGTGTAATATCGTTGGGGAGATAATGAACGTAAACTGACAATTTCATATTAGTTTCAAAGTGAAAGCGGCATAACTCTGCCAAAAATCATCGTACCATGACCAAATTCGAACTTGAACTTTATTTTCTCATGTTATATCCATATGTCATATTTGAGTTTAATGTATGCATCCGTTACTTAGATAATAAACGGAAACTGATGATGACGGAATGACGGAACAGGGTTACACTATAGGCCCCAGACATTTTGTGGCGGGGGCATAAAAATGTTAACGGTTTGTCATTCTCAGACGTTTTTATGGAACGATTGGTGTTGAACAAGGAGAGCCTTTACCCCCTGTTCGGTTTATATTGTTTTTAATTGACATGTGAGCCTTTATTGATATTGATAACCTTACAAATAACAATTTAGAGCTGTTATCTGTTTTTAAGATATTTATTGCTGATGACATTGTACTTTTTACTACAAATCCAGTTAGTCATCATTTGCAATTAAATGCTTTCGACAAATACTCCATTAAAGATAAATGTGAACAAAACCAAAATATGCATTTTTGAAAAACAAAGAACACATTGAAATTTTAGGTGGAATATAAATTGAAAAGAAAAACGGAAATAGAATTATTTGATGCACCTGTCACTCCAATAATAATGTACTGATCTGAAGTTATAACATTTCAGACGTTAATAAACTTCATTACATTTTTTGTTTCAAATATGTTTTGGGGGTAAGTCATTCTACATTCAATGCAGCCGCTGCAGTTTTCTCTCAGCATTACAATGTAAGCAAAGATCAGCAAAGTATTCCATTAATATATTTAATAACCCAAAGTCCTTGATGTAGAGTGTTATGATAGAATTTACCTTGTATGAAAGAAACGATATAAATACTACACGATCACATGTATGGTGTAAACTTTTTTTTAAAAAGTAAGATAATCTTAGATACGTATTTTTGTATAATAATTTAAACGATATTAAAGTATTCAAAATAGATCTTTTAAATCAAAGACTTAAAGATTAATATGTTCAGCAATGGAATTACTTAATATGTGACCAACCCAAATTAAATAATTATAAATCATTCAAAACAAAGTTCAGTTGTTCAGTAAAATTGTGGAATCTGCTTTGAAAACTACTCCAGTTTCGCACTGATATCGATTAATATGTACCGAAGGACGGAATAGTTGTATAGGGATGGGACTTAATGTTGCGAAATATACTTTTATCATTGATTAGTTTCATTTACATGTCTGTGTATCTTTAACAAAGGGTAGAAATGGCAGAGGTAAAATATATGTTGTGGCGGCGGGTCCGATTGGCAATGAGTTAACAAACAATATCAATACAATTACGGTAAATGGCATGAGTACAAATGGCTCCATTTCGACAAAGACGTATCGTGATACTAGCGTCCTTACGTCTGGACTTGCCGACGGTAACAGTCTTGTCTCGCCGTACATGGTAAATATATGTATTACAGCTTGTAACACTGGAGTAGTCTCAATGTTACAACAACGGAGTAATCAATTTGTAGCAACTACATATATTACTCAAACATCTTTTCAGTTTTATGACATTACGAGTTTATACATTTTTTTTCTGTAAATAAGTAAAACACAATAAAATGAATGAAACATTTTTTAATTAATATATGAGTATAATTAATTACGGTTTTCTAGCGTCAAACTTTGCTTGGAACAACGTTTGTTTAAGAGTTTCTCATTTTATAAATAAGTGTTTCTCATTTAATGCTATTTTAATAATATCACCTATTCTTTATTATGTTATTTGATGTGAACATCCAGTTGATAGATAATATATTTAAGTGGCATTTTGCTCCTTTTTCTTATTGTCAAGTTGGGCTGAATTGACTATATATTTCATAAAAATGACTGTTGTAATGGTGGTTGGCCAAATGTTGATACTGGAAACTGTTAAGGATGAAATATAAATCTGTCTAAAATATAAAAAAGACTGGCACACTCTTTTTTATAAATTAAAAGTTACGTTAAGTTTTAAATGGATATTTATAGAACTTTTATTGAGGGGCGTCAGTTTCAATAGTTCTAAGAAACTAAATTATAAAAATTAAAAGGCATTTATAGTTTTTGATTTTCACCTGTTTACTCATCATATATATCCTTGGGTTCGATTGGCATAATGTCACTTTAAGTGACACCAGACCATGATATAAAATAAATTATAAACATTGCCATGGTGAAGGCATTGTTTTCTTGCTATTTAAGTTCACTACTACAAGCTACGAGGAATGCAGTATCGGGTTTAGTGGTGTATCTGCAGCCACTTCACAAATTGCCGCAATCATAGCCTTAGCTCTTCAAACAAAGTATGTCTTTAACCTTTGAATATGAATAAATTTTACTGTATCAAGCTGTATCACTTTGCAATAACGAGCCATCGTGACTTTTGGACAGGGCAAAATTATCTTTTTTATTGTCTTTGTTTGGTTTTAAGGTGCACCAATGCAATTCATGTCACGTGGCACCAAAACAGGAAAGATGAGTCTAGGTTAACTCGGGTGTTACAAAACTAAAGCAAAACAATAGCCAAAATCACCTCCCCTCTGTCTGGAGATGCATAGACTTCAGTAATTTGAAAAAAAAAAATTGTCGCCTCTTACAATCACGAAGAAAGAAACAGTTGCTGCAATTCTGATGCCTCAACAATTAAAAGCAATCCCTTAGCCACAAAGGGCACGAAATAATATAAAAATTTCCCACATTCTCGTAGTCCTTTTTAATACTGAGTGGATTGTCTAAAAATGAAGTGAATAAATCCATAAAAAGAAAGCACTTTCATTGACTGTTACAAACCTTGTGTCTGGAGTCTTCCTAATATTAACAACTGATTCCGTCAGTTCATCAGCGCATTTGTCAAAACTCTTTGTCATCTGCGTCTGTTCATAAAATATAGAAACTGAGAAGTGTTTCAAACAAGAATTGTAATTGCAAAGAGAAGTGTTTTCTGTGTAGGGGTATATGTATTTTATTAGAAGGAAATTAACTCAATATCAAATAAGCCAGTATAAGTCGGTTCTCTTATAGTATTTCCCATCCAGCAATTTTTGGCAAAAAAGTATTATGTGTTGGCCAACCTGGTTTACGTTGAGATTTAATTATTTTGTTTTCTTGAGGAAATTTACATAAAAAATTGTCACTTCTTAAAAAACAAAAATGTATATAACACGCCTCTATGAGACATTATAAGCCAATTACACAAATAAACAGCAATGTCTTTTATCTTTATATCTAAGTCCGAGTTTATCTACACGTAGTATCCAGCATCTTATAGTTAGATCAAGCCAAGCCAATGGTCTAGAGGAGTCGCACAATTTCAGCCCAAATGGAGCAGGAAGAGGTTGTACGTATGCATTTCTAGCTAACATTGTAAAAATCATACCCATTACAAGGTTTGTCTTGACGTGATGCAATGCACCGTTATACTGTTTACATATTTTGTTATAGGAAATAATTATTCTTATCAAAAGCTTAACATTGTGTCGTACTCCATTCTCTGTCTCTGTTAAAAACTGTTACACAAATGTCAAGGGTTTAGTCTGTTTTTGGTTGTATTTTCTTTTGCTTTTTAGATCATCCATATTTCGGTTTCGGACTATTGAATGCAACAAAGATGATAGAACTAGCTATGAAACAAGATAAACCATATTATCTGCTATCTAAAACGTTTGAGAGAGCTGCAAGGTAAATATGTTTGCTTGTTCTTTCTATTAGAGTCGATTGTAGGCCTACTTTCAGTCAAATAATGTATTGGTGCATTAATATGTTTTGTTTGATTGTCTTTTCAAGTTTTCTTCGATATATCCCGAGAACTTCACTTTACTCAAAATTTTCTTTTTTCATTTCAGATCGTTCAAAAGTACATTAAAAGAAAGCTTTTACTACAATTGTAGTAGTAGAATCGACTTAACATGCATTGAAGCAGTTGAACATGTTGCTGTAACATTGGACATAATGACGAATGCAAAACACTTAAGTTTAAGCTTGATCTCACCATCGGAAACAATTTCTTTATTTTTAGAAAAATTTGAGGTAAGTTTATTACATGTTCATATTTTATGTTATGTTTTATTTGAAACCTCGGGGTTTTTTAATAGAAAGCAGTCATTTTCTGCAGATTAAGTACATGTATATTCAATAAACATCTTTCTGATTCAGGTAGAAAATGGAAAAGTGTCGGGAAAATTGGTTTCTGCGAATTTCTGGGATGAATCAGCTTTTGGTGAATGGACATTCAAAATTGTCATGCGTGATCCATTATCAGGTATGTAATATCTAATTCTTATTTTTCAATCATAAAAATGAAAACAATTACACTTAACTGATTTTCTACTTAGTCATCCCTAAAATAGCCCAGGTCTCCACGATACCGGTGTACATATTTTATACAAGGTGTTTTTCATATAAAAATTTACTGACTTGAAAAAAAGAAGGAAAAACAACTTCATTAACATTTAATCCTCTTAAAATTACATTACAGAGTTCTGTTACTCTGAATCACGCTCATTGCGAATGTAAACAATGGTCGACCATTTTGTATGACGTAATTAAACAGACTTCATGCTACCGGTGCACTGGTAAAAATGTTATTTATATGGAAAGCCACTGCAGTTTTAATAGCAAATATATCATTTTAGCATTCTTGTATTCATATCTGAAAAAAAATGCTTAAAAACAACATAAAAACGTGTGTTTCAATAATTTATTGTTCATCTTTTATGACTCCCAAGGCTGTTTTAGAACCTTTTCCTCCCAATTACAGGTGTATATTATACCATGTGGCTGGATTCAAAAATACCCCTTCACTTAATTTTAGTGTTGTTGTGATTGTCTGGTCCTTTTGTATCATTGAATCAATTTTATTTCTATATGATGAAGATAAAATATCGATATGGCACTTTACAAAAGACTGAATGAAACTGACTTTTTAATTTTCATAAACTATTTTATATGCACTAATGGCTTTCCATAGATTAATTTTTTCCCGCCAAAAATGATGTCAAAAGGTCAAGTGACATGTAATGGAGGTTGAATGACGTCAGCACCTGTGATTTTTTTATTTTCTTGGAAAAAAATGTGTTTTGTAGAGAGACTAATTTATGCAATGGAAAAATAGGATAGTATAATATAAAAATAAGGTAGGATATGTGAAATATTTCCTTCAGAAACTCTTGAAAATGTTTAAAAACTTTGAAATAGCCAATATTACTGGGAGCATGTCAATATAAACACTCGGTACGTGGTGGTGACAAAAATATCGCGAGATTTGTGAATATACCGGTACCGTGGAGTCACCGGTATCATGGGGTTCGAGTATACATTGTTTCGGATAGTCATTGCAATATTATTTCTTAAATATTGTAATTAAATCTTATAATTATGTCATAAACAGTCATTTCCAATGAGCTTATCATTTTCTTTAATCATGCAAAGTTAAAAATGGTTCTTGTCAAAAAGAAATTTAAACATAAGTTAACAATGGAAGCCGATGTTAGGCGCCATGAAACTTTAACGACCAACAATCCAATAGCTCAACAACGTTCTTGTATTAACATTTTATGTGTTTCTTTTTCTGAGATTTTCAAAACATATTTTTTATCTTAACCTTTATCACAAGCATCATTTCCTGGCGGATGGTGCACAAGATTTCTTTGTAATTTTCTTTGATCACGACCTGTTGATTTTCATATGATTATTTGGTTTTGAATGTTGGTTTGATAGAAATAACATTTATAAGAAAATATATGTTCATAAAGCTGAAACTTTCCGACAAAATGCATTTTAAGGGGTAACTTATTAGAAATTTGGTAAAGGATGGTCGAAAATCACAGACTAATTTTAAATGAGGCATTTTTGAAAGTTCATCAGCTCTCACACAATACCCTTTTGCCATTAATGATTCAAAAGGACCAGAAGAATATATAACAACGATTAGAAGTTCGACATACACTTACTTTTAAATTCTGGATGAGGTTAGATATTTACAATATACACTAAAGAACCTACATCGAATTCAAAGAATAACACATTATGAAGTCACTGTTAACATCATGTTAAAAGCAATCAACAAGTATAGCAACAAACAGAAACAGGTATTAAATGTTAAAGGATGCATGAAGCACGGGAGCAAAGAAACGGACAAAGGGCAAAATGATAAAGAAAATATTGTAAGAAAAAAACGTTTGGTATGAATAAATTCTGATAAAATACCTAGGAAATCATCATTTTTTGTCTTAGTTGCAATTTGTAAATAATGTCGTTCTACATTATTGGAATATTGTAAACGACTTTATCTTTCAGTCACATGCCAATTGGTACACATTTCTCAACTGCCATATTCTGATTGAATCATTTATCATTTCAAAACCTTGTCATTTGTGGCGAAAAACCATAGCTTGACTAAACAAATTAGGTGTAGCTAATCTAATTTAAAATCGGCTGTACGTCCATTATTCTGTCACAGGCTAGTCTTGACCTAAGTACAACGTAAATAAAATGACCGTTTGAAAATACGAAAATGGCATCAAAAAAGCATATTTTACATGTTTGTTTTGTGCTTTTCTGAAAGTCTAGCATTGACGCACGAGCAACATTCAATGACTAAGCCTTCATTAATTTTTTAATGCATTTTTTCATAGTCGCAATGTAAGTTTGCAAATGCAATTCTCCTTCATTTGGGAGTTTTGTAAGTTATAGGTCAAAGCCGCCTATGATATTTTTCTTCAAGGCTTATACCTACAGCAAATCAAGCTGGAATAACCTTGTAAGATGATTAAGCGATTTGTTAAGAAACATAACATAATTTTGTATTATTGTATTAACTTATAGATAAGTTGTTAACTGTAGGTAATATGAAGATAATCAAGCGATTTGTAAACAAACATAATTTTGCAATATTGTATTAACTTATAGATACGTTGATAACTGTAGGTAATATGGAGACAGATATGAAAACGTTTTCTCTGGAACTTTATGGAACAAACAAGATAGAACATTATTCAAAGGACAGAAATGGCGATGACTCGATGAATAACAAAAACGAAAATGAACACGAATCACAACATATCTATGACTTAATATTAGGCTATATTGCATTTTTTTCAAACTTGATCATAGCAGGTTTATTGCTTTTTTTAGCGTGCCTATGGGCCAAAATTAAAGTCGGCTGCTTAAACAGAAAGCGCTGTCCGTAAAAATTCCCAGTGCAGTTTTTTTTTCTGGAGTCAATTCTTGACGTATTTCAGTTTTCAGTGCCTATTTTTAAAAGGTTATTAAGTAATGATATGTTTGACGTACTTTTATATGATTTGATTATATTCCAAAATAACAGATTTGTCTTTGAAAAGGTTTTTTTTTAATTTATGAATGGAGAAATATAATGCAGACATTTTGAAAAGTATTACATACAGTATGTAAAAACGAAAACGAAATGTCTTAAATTTGTTTTATTAAAAATGTATGTTTGAATAAAAAAGAAACTAACCTCAGTTGCAATTTAAAAATATATTTATTTGGATAAAAAAATGTATTGTTCTATTTGACAAAATAAATTAATTATAAATTTTGTATGGAAAATAAATACATTATATAAATTTATATTATACATCGACCCCAGTTTCAATTTAACATAAATCAGTGCGATGACAAGAATGACTTACAATGGCGAGATTTTATGTCAAAATGAATCAAATGTCGCGTCTTATAGAAGTTTTTCTGTCACACTTCTGTCGTAAAAAGTCGAAACATTTTCTGTTTACATAGTAGACTAAGCAAATATATGCTTACGTTAGGCAATGATAATCTGAGTTTTGGTGCATAACTAATAAAAAGTCGATTTTGAAAAGTTTACCGGCCTTTATGCTGGGCAATGTCTATGCGGAAAAAGTTCCGATTGACAATTGTTTTTACTTGCCGCGGTATTTTATGAGACATTTGTTGAGAAACAAAAATTCGCGGCCTATATTTTTCCCATCGAACTTTTGTAGAATTTCTAAACAAAAAACTTGCAAAGGTTTTCCCGCAACATTTTGTACGATTTTAAGTTGCCCACTACATTAATAGATAAAACGATAAAAAATGTCATAGCCTGCATGTATTCAATAATAACATTCATTCATTTAGTTACTTTAATATTTCTAATTTTTGAAGATAGAATTATTAACTATTACTGATATCACATAGCGACAGCATCGAATATATTAGTAGTAAACTTCACGCTATTTTTAAGTGATTAACGCGATTTATTTTCTACATTGTGCTAATTTTAATATTTTGTCATTACTACGAGGGGTGTTCATTTAATAATGTAAACAGTCTTGTAAATACGAAACCAAGTCAGGTATATTAATGAAACTACAGCAGCACAAAATAAAAACCAGAGTAACATTTTTGGCGCCAAAGATAATGACGTTGTCAGGATGTTGTATACTGATGACATCATGAACACATGACGTCACTTCCTGTTCTGTTCAAAATGGACGCTAGCAGATAAAACCAAAGATTTTACATATTTACAAGGCTGCAACTTGGAGACGAATTGAAGCAAATTCATGCTGATTTATTTACTGTATATACAAACTCAGCTCTGCCATATAACACATGTACCTGGTGGGTAAGGGAATTTAAAGATGGTAGAAAGCTGCTTACTGATAAGCCACGTCCAGGAGCACCAAAATCGAGGTTGAACGAGACCTTAGTCGCGAATGTAAAACATCAGGTAGACAATGATCCCAATGTTTCTCTCCGTGAAATAAGTTCAGACTTAGATGTTTCGATCGGTACAGTCTACAAAGTGATTCATGAAGAATTGGGACAAAGAAAGATTTCTGCAAGGTGGGTACCCCATTGTGTTGACTCCAGAACCAAAGGAAAATAGGGTTAGTTGTCTCAAGTAACTTTTGGACATGTTTGAGCCTAATTGACCTAAAAGGATATCAGACATAGTCACAGGCGATGAAGCTTGGATATACTTCTTTGGGATCCCAAACTAACGCTCTAACATGATGTGGTTGACAAAAGGTGGCCCAAGACTCGTGGTCTGTAAACCTGATTTTCAGAGTCAGAAGAGGCTTTTACATTTTTTTCAGTCATGAAGGGCCGGTAGCTGTATATGTGCTACCAGAAAAATCAACCATAACTAAAAGATATTACCGAGAAAGTAAGCTCCCGCAAGTGGTTTCTAAAATGACAGTCGCCCCATTACAGGAACCTCCAGAATCATGAGTTTGACTGACAATGTCAGTGCCAATAAAACAGGGGCGTGACTCGGTATCTATCAGTGAACCATATTTTTACTCTTCCCTAAGTTCCCTATCATGCATGCAGTCCTGACTTGGCCCCATGTGACTTCTGGTTATTCGTATACCTACATGTCTTGGAATCCAATATAATTTAACAGATTTTGTTTTAAGTATATCATGAAATCGTAAAAGAAGTTTCCTTATCATGACATTGTAAGATTTTTTATTTTTAATGGATATTAAAACAGAAAGCGTGTCATAAAATATCACAAATTTATCATGGGTATGCTGTATGCTGTACTATGTATGAAATTGCTAAATCTATAGCTTTTGCTTCAGCAGTAAAAATAGATACATTATCTGGTAACCTCATACTAGATGTAAAAGTATTTCCAAACAGAGCCGCACCTACATTGCAACCTTCTTTTGAATTGTCCGTATAAATATGTATAAAATCTTCATGTTCTTCCTTAATTGCTAGAAACATCTCTGTGAAATGTTCAGGTGAATTTGGTGACTTTTTTATATTTGAAAGGTTAATATTTTTTTTTCGGGAATTTTTAAGTCCAAGGTGGAACATCTTCATCGTCATTTTGAAGGATACTGTCTGGATTTATTTTAAGTTTATCTAAATCATCTTTTAAACGAAGGCCTAATTTCCTTTGTTTTGTTAACAAATTTTTCAGCATAACTTGGTTTGAAAATAATATTTTTAGCTGGAATTTTGTTATTAGAATAAAATTCTAGTTGCATATTGAAGTGATAGCTTTTTTCGAGTAAGATGAAGCGTTGGTTTCCCAGCTTCCGCATATAGACTTTCTACAGGTGATAAGAGTGTCTTAGGTATAACGAGAAACACTCGATGATGTATGGCACCTACACTGACGATGTTGACAGTTTGTTTCCCCTTTTAAAGATTCCATTTGATTTTGTTCCGCCCATTGTTTTCTCGTTTAGGGCAAATTCATTCTTTTACTTTGGGACCATACGCCGCTTTTCATGGAATGGCACTACTGTGCCACATTGAAGGTTCAATGAGAACCGCCGTATTAACACATCTGTTGATGTTTCTAAATTAAAAATTTTACCATTTTCGTGTTAAATGTTGTTTTCTGCATAAGCCGGTGTCGCGGTGGGGGGAAAATCCCGGGATCCGGGACGCCCGGGATCCGGGATCGTATAAGATATAGAGGGAAAACTAATAAACTATATTTGTGTTGATTAAAGTCGTAATGAAAGGCGATTAAACGTTAAGTGTTTATTTTTTATTGTATGTAATGAAAGGTAAATTAATTAAACTTAGGATATCAATATATTTAGAGCTATTTATTAACAAACTTAAAATGTGGAAATCACAATACTTATAATTAAATGCCTAATTAATTAGAAATTTAAAGACTATATAAAATATTCTTGAATTGGTCAATTTCCGGAATCCCTATATGTTTAATAGAATCTGACTTTTCTGAAAACTATATTCTTGAACTGGTCAATTCCCGGGATCCCTATATGTTTTAATACGATCCCGGCTTATCTGAAAAATACCTTCTTAGACTGGTCAATTTCCGGGATCCCTATATTTTTTAATACGATCCCGGCTTTTCTGGCTAAAATTAGTGACAACTTGTGTTTACTTTTTCTTATTGCATATTATCACTCTTGATGCCCAATATACGAGGACTTCCATTGCCATTACATGTACTTACAATATTAAATAAGATTGTGTGTGTGTGACATTCTGAGGTCAATTAATAGACGCTTTTGTCTGTGAACAAATACGTTATTTTTAAAGATTTTTTTTAACTACTACAAATCAAACTTATTCAGAAATCTCTACAAAAACATTCAAATGATGATGATAATAATAATAATAATACACCGAGAGTAGGTGATCAATTCCCGGGATTACTATATGTTTAATACGATTCCGGATCCAGGCTTTTCTAATGACGATCCCGGGATTTTTCCCCCACCCGGTGTCGCGTAATAATCACACGGGCGTAATTTTACCACGGTTTACACATGTTTTTTAAAACTTGCCTGTAACTTTGTTTACTAACAAAGCGCATTGAAAATTGGTATAAATGTTCAGCATAGAACAATTATTTCGATGCATGTATTTGAATATTCTGACAATGTTTATTTTCTCCAGAATATATGCGTGAAATTGAGCTAAATTGCCAAATTTTGCATCTTTCGTAGGGCATTTTGAAAAAAACCTGCAAGGTTCTAAAAGTATTAAATTCATAAAGAAATGCTTTTAAAAGTTGTCAGTGGTGTAAAACTGTGCTTCTTGACCATTGTTTCATTTCTAAATTGGCTAGAACTAATCTTAAGCTGTAGTTGAAAATGGCCAATTTCTCCGAAAACTAGGTCAAATTACCCGAAAATTTTGCCCGAAAGGGTACTGTAAATTTAAAACTTGTCATTCATTACCATACACATTTATTCTTAAAAAACAAGGTCTTATAACTTGTCATATATTTTAATATTCACAATTAAATGCTAGTTTTTAATCAACAATCAACATAAATATAAATAACACGATTTAAAAAGGCTTGTATTCTTCGACCGTTTTTCTAAATGGCGGACAAATTCTGTTAAAATGTGATTTATATACTTTCTTTTAACTGATTAAGTATGTATGCGTCATTATATTGCATTAACTTTGATATCAAAATGTCCCAACTCAACAAATCATTTTGACAAAAATGACAATTCAAATTAACAATGAAACTCCACAGCTTTACTGCAATTTTGCCAATTGAGGATCACTTAACTATGGTGTCCGATTTGTGCCATTTCGTTATTTTGTTTGGTTGTGGTTGTTACAAGTAGCAAAACCTTGAAGAGAGACAGAATGAGAAACATATATAACAATTTATTTTGTCACACACCTTTTTACCTTTTTCAGTATTTTGTGAATATAAGCCCTTCAACCGCAACATTTACACAAAAAAGATAAAATGATGAGAGGGGGCACATTTTTTTCCATGTGTCACAGGGTGAGAAAAATGTGCAGCCTGACTGGAACTCGAACCCGGGACCCTAAATATTGAACAGTTCTGAACTGTGACATACTCCCCTGCTATATTGAAATTCTTTATCGAATTTCACAGAGATACAGAGAAATGTAAATCAAATTCTGGGCTAATTATTATTCAGTCACGGTCCCCCGTTGGGCGCAAAGTGTCAATGGGTGAGAAAAATATGCAGACCGAGCAGAAATCGAATCTTGGACCCTCGGAATACCATGCCGCTGTTCTACCGACTTAGCTATCTGGCCGCTTACACATTATCTCCCCTAAATAGTGAACAGTTCTGACCCCTGCTATATTGAAATTCATCTTTGAATTTCACAGAATTACAGAGAAATGTAATATAAACTCTGAGCTATATTCAGTCACGGTCCCCCGTTTTGCGCCAAGTGTCACAGGGTGAGAAACATCTGCAGCCTGAATGGAACTCGAACCCGGGACCCTCAGAATACTGTACCATGGCTCTATCGACTTAGCTATCCGGCCGCTTACACATCATCTCCGCTAAATAGTGAACAGTTCTGAACCATGACATACTCCCCTGCTATATTGAAATTCATCCTCGAATTTCACAGAGTTACAGAGAAATGTAAATTAAACTCTAAGCAATATTCAGTCATGGTCCCCTGTTGGGCGCCAAGTGTCACAGGGTGAGAAAAATGTGCAGCCTGACGAACTCGAACCCGGGACCCTCGGAATACCGTACCGCGGCTCTTAGTCATTTTAGCTATCCGGCCGCTTACAAATCATCTCTCCTAAATAGTGAACAGTTCTGAACCGTGACATACTCCCCTGCTATATTTAAGTTCATCCTCGAATTTAATGAGTTATAGAGAAATGTAAATTAAACTCTGAGCTATATTCAGTCACGGCCCTCGTTGGGCGCCAAGTGTCACAGGGTGCGAAAAATGTGCAGCCTGACCGGAACTCGAACGAACCCGGGACCCCCGGAATACTGTACAGCATCTCTACCACCTGAGTTATCAATCCGCTTACACATCATCTCCCCTAAATAGTGAACAGTTCTGAATCGTGACAATAAAAATTATTTTGTTGCCCCATATATAGCGTACAATCGCCTTAAATTTGGCGTTTAATCATATTGTCACCTGTGCGTGACCCATCAATGACTCTCTGTTTTTTTTTTTTCATTATTTTGTTTTGTTGCAGTCAAGGGGGCAAAAAAGTGAAGTGAAACAGAAAGATTGACTGGAGCATCGAACCTTATGACTGTATGGACAGGAACATTTGTCAATCTGATTTCTCATCTGTTTACATGTTAACATCACCCGGGACGGATCATAAATGGCATGACTTTGAACATTTTTGTATATTTTATGTTTAGAAACTAAATATGAGATTAAGTAAGATGTTAGATCATGTAGCCTCATACTTTGCTTGTAAATAGTGAAGGAAAACATATACATAATTCTGGCAGTTACATCATGAAGCGGCGTTCTCTTAAATCACAAACACTTGATAGGTAAAAGTGGTCGTTTGATGAAAAGGCTGACTAATTAGCGGTCGCTGGTCGCGTTGAGAAAAAATCGCTTTATTCATTAAAGATACTGAGAGAAAATGTTGGTGGGGATTTGATGTAGTCGCATAAGACAAAAGTCGCTTAATACACGTGGTCGAATGGGCAAGTTCAACTGTAATAATCCTATAACATTTCTGATGAATTGCAAAAATGATATCAGAGGAGTAGTCCGGACAAACTTTTAAAATTTTATTCAAGGGCTATAACTCGACCAAAACTCATTCAAGCAAAAAACCCATCTTATATGCGCAAGTACTTGAACTACCTTTTAATCTTGTAAACTTTCATTAAAATTGGTATAAGAGGAGGTATAAGAGGAGTAGTCCGGACAAACTTTAAAAATAAAACTCATTAACGGGCCATATCTCTGACAAAAAATAATTAAACCAAAGAAAGGCCGATGATATGTACAACTAGACTTGGTACTGATCATTTCTGTAAAGTTTAAATTGAAATAGTATTAGTAGTTTCTGAGGAGTAATCTGAATAACTTTTGTGTCTGACAGACAGACGGGCAGACGACAGAGGAGTGATCTCTATATGTCGCCACTACTCTGTAAACACTTAAATGCTATGCCACCTCATTATACAGTGTAAACGTTTCATAAATATTTCTGAAAGCAAAAACCTTTCCTGTTAGTGGTCATGACCCATACGCAATCTCTCAGCTGTTAAGGACTTGATTATTATGTGAAAGTATGAAGATTTTCATATTGTCGTGTTTTAACGTCTTTAATACACTTGTTTAAAGTTTTGATGCAAGTTAAAATTTGGAATGATTGCTTATGATTTCAATTCATTATTAGTGTATCAACTATTTTAATGAATGGTAATATTAATATTGGTATCCAACAGATAATACTCATTATATTCTTTTATTTATTTCATATTTGAAGTATAACGACACAAATGTACACATTAACATACAATTCATACCTCTACTCGTATCTTCAAAAAATCTATAAAATACGTAGCATCAAAACACTCCATATTTCTACCATATATGCATTCATTCTGAAAAAATAAAAACAACTGAAATATTAAAGTATATCCAAAGACATTTTTCAGAGTAACAAAATAGGAAGAGAACTAAAACATTAAAAGTATACTCAATAGCAGTGGACATTATTATTTGGAGTAAAAATAAAGAGAAAATCACAACAAAGTAAAAGTCAGAGAAATATACATACACAAACATACATACACATTTTCAAAAGATACTTGTTAACATACATACATACCATAACATACATATAAACACAAAATCAAAACAATAGAACAAAAAAGGAACTCATTATAATGTTTGACGTAACTTCATTTGGGTAGGAATTATTAGAGAAATATTGTAATGATCTAGAAAATGTTACCTTTGTTTTCATTTGTTCACTTTCACAGTCTTTGAAGCATTTACTGGCAATAGCACATTGGTTGACTGGTGTCTTAGTAAATTTTCACAAGACATCAGATCAATGTCACGTATCATGATTTTACTCTCGTCATTTAGTTAGGTTGAAATCCCTATATGTTTTCAATGCCAGAATCCTGTGTGTCATGTGCTTTCACGACTTGTTTATCTTTACATGTAATTTTAATAATCCCGCTGATAAGTCACTATTTATGTTGCATATAAAATGAATCCATGTTTACGAATGTTTCTGCATGATAACTTATCTAGAAACTTGTTAAATCCTTTTCATTTTAATATTTTATATTTGACCTCGTTCTGTATTGTGCAGATCCACCATCATGGAATTGACTGTGAGAAGTTGCGCAACAGTCTGAGGCGGGCTATTTGAAATCTTATTTATTATTGTTTAAACTAGCGTATTTTAACAATGAATGATGTTTAACTCAGGAACGAGAACCATTTCGGTAAATAAATGATTTATATTGAATTATGTATTTTTCCATATATTTTTAAGTAAGATATTGATGTTATTTTATTATAAAGAGCACCTTGCATTAGCACACAATTCACAGTCTGAATTGTGAGCCGCACATCTCACACTTGTGGGCAGTGAGTCTCACATCACAGAAATGTGAACTGTGAGCCAAACATCAAACATTGTGAGCTTTACGCTCTGCTAGAATATAAACCCTGCTCACAAATAATCTTGGCTTCACACATTTCTTTCTTGCTCCGAACTTACGGACGTTTTTGTCTGTATTTTAAACTTGAGGTGCGCTCTAGATTTTTGAAGATACATTTTTTTCATAAGTGATAACTTTACAACAGTCTTTCTAAATTGTTCAGAAAAGTTAAATTTGCTTATTATATAGTCCTTTTTCATTCTTGTTTATTATATAACAAAAAATTAGTACCTGATAAAGATCCTTTGCTCAACTGGTATCTCAACTCGGCGTATCAATCAGTCTTAAATTAAAGACCCGTGTATTTTCTGGATTCCGTATCATTTCGGGAATTTTCAAAGAAATAATAGCGATTGTAAGAATTGATTTACTTTATATTGCTAATGCAAATATTTATGCATACATGTTTTGATCTCATTTACTTATTTAATGTTATTCAAGTCTGGTTATTTTCTGTTTAAATATAACAAATTTCTATACAGTTTACTTGATAAATTAATTCAAGTGAAACATCAAAAACCTTTCCTGTTAGTGGTCATGACCCATACGCAATCTCTCAGCTGTTAAGGACTTGATTATTATGTGAAAGTATGAAGATTATAAACATTATTTCATCAATTGAACACACAATGACCATATATTATATTTGACACTTATTTAACATCGTAAACTAAGGGTACATGATAAATTCGGATGTGTTTGTGTTTGTCGATAATTTCAAGTGCATGAGTAATATTACAGAACCAGGAATATTGGTGGTCTCGTTATTATAAACAAAATCTATAACTCGGTAAGTATTTGTATGAAATGAACACAGTAAGTCCTTATGCAAAATAAATTGTTCACTGGAAATTTTAACAATATCTAAATGCAGCGTGAATTGTTTGTGAAAGAAATATCGTTAAACAGATTTTTTTAAACGTTTGAATTTAACGTGATAGTTCAAGAACTATCCTCAATCCTGTACATTTTATATTAGAACCATCCTTTACTTTTTATTTTATACCGGAAAGATCTATCTCTTTCATTTTATGTAAGAGCTCTCCTTAAAATAGTATTTTAAAATGGTAAGGATTATCCTTTTCATTTTAGTTTAGAATGGTAAGAACTATCCATTACATCACGTTTCACGTAAAAATCAACCTCGGGTTTCGATGCTCTTTCTATCACTTGTACAAGGTAATTCATTCAGACAAAGTTAACATTATAGTAAGTTTTGACATTAAAACACGTTCAGTAAAATACTAGATGGTCGTGTTTTAAAAACTCGGCTTAACTGAGAATTGGACTTTATATATTAAGAGGTTAATACACGGCAGTAGAGGGTCGGAGATTATAATCGGTGCGCAAAATGAATAATGGTCCAGAGGGCTTTCCCTATTGTCGTGTTTTAACGTCTTTAAAACACTTGTTTAAAGTTTTTTTGCAAGTTAAAACTTGGACTGATTGCTTATGATTTCAATTCATTATTAGTGCATCAACTATTTTAATGAATGGTAAAATTAATATTAGTATCCAACAGATAATACTCATTATATTTTTTTATTTATTTCATATTTGAAGTATAAAGATACAAATGTACACATTAGCATACAATTCATACCTATATCTTCAATAAATCTATAAAATACGTAGCATTAACACACTCAATATTTCTACCATATATGCATTCATTCTGAAAAAAATAAAAACAACTGAAATATTAAAGTACATGTATATCCAAAGACATTTAACATTTTTCAGAGTAACAAAAGAGGAAGAGAACTAAAACATTAAAAGTATACTTTATAGCAGTGTACATTATTATTTGGAGTAAAAATAAAGGGAAAATCACAACAAAGTAAAAGTCAGAGAAATGTACATACACAAACATACATACACATATTCCAAAGATACTTTTTTACCTACATACATGCCATAACATACATATAAACACAAAAACAAAACAATACAACAAAAAAGAGAACTCATTATAATCTTTGACGTAACTTCATTTGGGTAGGAATTATTATAGAAATATTGTAATGATCTGGAAAATGTTACCTTTGTCTTCTTCATTTGTTCACTTTCACAGTCTTTGAATCATTTACTGGCAATAGCACATTAGTGGACTGGTGTCTAAGTAAATTTTCACAAGACATCAGATCAATGTCATGTATCATGACAGATTTTACTCTCGTCATTTAGTTAAGTTGAAATCCGTATATGTTTTCCATGCCAGAATCTGTTGTGTCATGTGTTTTCACGACTTGTTTATCTTTACATGTAATTTTAATAATCCCTCTGATAAGTCACTATTTATGTTGCATATCAAATGAATCCATGTTAACGAATGTTTCTGCATGATAACTTATCTAGAAACTTGTTAAATCCTTTTCATTTTAATATTTTATATTTGACCTCGTTCTGTATTGTGCAGATCCGCCATCATGGAATTGACTGTGAGAAGTTGCGCCACCGTCTGAGGCGGGCTATTTGAAATCTTATTTATTATTGTTTAAACTAGCGTATTTTTACAATGAATGATGTTTAACTCAGGAACGAGAACCTTTGAGGTAAATAAATGATTTATATTGAATTATGTATTTTTCCATATATTTTAAAGTAAGATATTGATGTTATTTTATTATAAAGAGCACCTTGCATTAGCACACAATACACAGTCTGAATTGTGAGCCGCACATCTCACACTTGTGGGCAGTGAGTCTCACATCACAGACATGTGAACTGTGAGCCCAACATCAAACATTGTGAGCTTTAAGCTCTGCTAGCATATAAACCCTGCTCACAAATAATCTTGGCTTCACACATTTCTGTCTTGCTCCGAACTTACTTTTCGTCTGTATTTTAAACTTGAGGTGCGCTCTAGATTTTTGAGATAAATATTTTTCATAAGTGATAACTTTACAATAGTCTTTCTAAATTGTTCAGAAAAGTTAAAATTGCTTATTATATAGTCTTTTTTCATTCATGTTTATTATATAACAAAGAATTAGTACCTGATAAAGATCCTTTGCTCAACTGGTATCTCAACTCGGCGTATCAATTAGTCTTAAATTAAAGACCCGTGTATTTTCTGGATTCCGTATCATTTCGGGAATTTTCAAAGAAATAATAGCGATTGTAAGAATTGATTTACTTTATATTGCTATTCCAAACATTTATGCATACATGTTTTGATCCCATTTATTTATTTAATGTTATTCAAGTCTGGTTATTTTCTGTTGAAATATAACAAATTTCTATACAGTTTACTTGATAAATTAATTCAAGTGAAACATCAAAATTTAAACAGACTTATTTGTTCTTCTTATTACAATTCAAACATTTGGTGAAGCCCAAAACTCTAGCAAAGTTCTGATAAATAGTACCTGGTCCACAATAACAGGCCACAGAAAGCTGCCAAAACTAAACAGTCTTGATATATTGGTTTTAACAAGAGTGCAGTAAACTTCTGAACTCCAGTCGACAACTTTTAGCCTAGAACTACCATATGCAGACGTACTAACAAACAAAGAAGACCGGGTGCAAAGAAACTCTTAACTTCTAGAGCGTAACAATATAAACTTAAAAAAATGAACACATAATGATTCACAGACTTTTATACAGTAATATATTTATTATGATATTTTTATGAGTAACGTTTACTGTAACTCATGATATAAACTTGAACATATACTTGCATAACATATACTTGTATGTTTAAAAGTATTATTATTACATATTTATTGTGATTAAACTATTAAATGTGCATCCATTAAATAGTGATTGGTTCATTCTTAAGAAAACCCCTGAACTTTTAACAATTGGTATGCCAATAGCATGTTTCAATGGATTGCTTTGCACTTCTTCATACGAATGAATTGTATGTAAACTGTTTTCAATTTCTATGGAACTTGTAACTAATTCCTCATCCAAACCGTCATTCATTTCATTATCAATTCTTGACATTACGTACAGTGAGTGTTGCTGTTTTAGGGATGATAGAGAGTATGCTTCTTTGCTTTTCTATACTCATTATGTGGTAGTGATTAAGGCTCCGAATCAAAGAGTATTTTCCCAATGGTGTTTTTAAGTACCAAGGCTTATCAACTGAACGATGATTGATTCCTGAAATGAGTGTTAAAGAGGTCTATCTATAATAGCACACTTTTTAAATATAACGATAAGATCATAATACATGTACTTCTATAGTGTAAGAAAGATATATTTCATTATTAAAGTAGATACGTAGGAACAACCTTCCATGTGGAGATAAGTCTGGTCTTTTACTCTTTTACAACAAATACAGTTGTACCGGGCAGTTTCGGTCACATACAAAGAAAACATATTTTCTTAAATGGAGAACATTACACAAAAACTTCTTTATAAAAAAATAATTCTTTAAAGATATTTAAATATCATTTTTGATAATATTTGATAATATTTTCTTTAAAACAGATGCATTTAGTTTTTAACTACTTCTTTGGAAAATAATTAACCTGTCTTATCTCATAACTTGATGCAAAATTACATATGTATAAAAATAATTAATATACCTTTTACACGGTTGAAACATTCTGGGATCATCAGTGATATTGTTTCATGTCTTAGTATCTCTCTTTTGGTCAATTGAGGGTATCTAAATGAATAAATTTGGATTTTTTTGAAAGTACGTTTATATATTTTCAGTATTTGAATTTATACATTATAACAAAAATGCTAGTCATTATTTCTCCGAAATGAATATCTATAAAGCTGTACTAAAGTAAAGTTATTTTTATCTCCCCATAACATACAGTGTGTTGTTGTTTAACCATATAGTATAAATAAGGACTTATGGAAATCCTGAAATACATTTAATTCTTATCAGAAAGGAATCAAATAGTCAATTTACATAACATTTTGTAGATCTAATAACAAGTCTTGATTCATATTTTTGTTATAAAATACTTTTTGTTTTCAACAATTAGAGTAAGCGAATTCACTTAAGACAATTTATTCATTTTAACTAAGGTAGATCTACATTAATCATTACCGCTACTTAACTCCCCACAGGGAGCCCCTCGTTTAAATTGAAAGGGTTGCTTTCATTTATCGTTACCTAGGAGCGTTTAAACAAACAGCTGTCAATAACTACATAAATTTAACATATCTTACCTAAACCAAGACTGCCTTTATCATACAGTATTTGTATTTCCGTGTTGGTTAAGGAGTACGCTCTTTTCATTTTGTTCCTGAGGCATTTTTCTCTAAGATATGAAGTTTTTTTCTTTCAATGCTTCACGACTTTACCGGAAATCAATGTATGTCGTTAAATCTAACGAGTTATTTGCTTCAATCAGGTACCTATCTATGCTGGAAACAATGTATTTAAGGGTTGACGGTTCTATATCTTGTCCAGTCTTGCTATTTCTTACAGTTAGTAAATATCTGGATATATACATATGTAAATCTGAGGGTAGAATTGTTTCAACCGATCGAGTCTCTTCCTCAGTATTGAGCCAATCTATAAATCTTCGAATATTGCTTTTGTTTTTTTTTCTTTGTAGATTCTACTGTTTTACTTTCGATTTAACCATAGGTGTCTTGTTAAGATACTCTTATTCTTGCATCTAAATATAAAAGTGTGTTACAAAAAAATTAGAGCACTGTCTCAGCAGCCATGTTGAATGTTGACTGTACACAATGCCATTTTCATAACCATTGGTTTCACGTGCACATGTTCAGGGGACACTCATAATCAATTAAAAGGATAGGCAATTTTGTAACTGAATATAGCAACAAGTTACCAAACCAACTATTCTCAGTGAGCGCTTCTTTCATTTTTTTTGAATCGAAGGAAATACATTGTTTAAAGGACTGCTTTGAAATTTTGTTTATGACTTTTCGTCGCGGATACCCATACAGAGATATTATCTACAATTGTAATTTCCTCTTCAAGACCCGTAATTGCATTTTCTAGAACGAGAAAAAACATCCCTTTACATATTCTACATGCACTTAAAAAGACTGTTAAAGGCGGTCAAATGTGATTATTCTTCACCAATATGCACTTGTCAAGTCCAATTTAGTAAAACACTTCGCATTCCAAACTTATGCATTACACAATCAAGTGTTTTGAGGGGATGATGAACGCTGAATTAGACTGTTAAGTAATCGTAGGTCTTAACAACGACGACCTGACAAACGACCTGGATTTTCCGAAGAACGACTTGGCATACGACTTTTACGCCTTGGGAGAGCATATATCAGATCACCTTCTTGTGTGTTATTTAGAACTGTCATATTAGTTGCAACGAAATCAAGTTCTTGACAAATCTTAATTGTTTTACACAGTTTTAAATGCTTTTCTCTTCAATTTTGCAGACAGTTTCTCTAAACCCTTTCCCTCATGAGCATATTAAAAGCCTCCTGTTACAAGTTCAAACTGCTATGAAACTATGAAAAATGCTTCAATACTAATCAAACTTGGCACAAATGTTGACTGGACCATTGCCTTTGTAACGACATGCTCAGTCTTAAATTTCCTGTTACCATGGCAACGAGGGGACATCTCAACATTGCCAAAAATCACTATTTTGCCTCGATTTTTTCAATCAAAATTTATTTCAAAGTGCTGCAACTTCTCTTGGGATTGAGATAGATAGAGTCAAAGGCTTTTCAGCGTTGGTTACACGTTACCTTATGATCGACCTGGAGTCATTTTTAGCCTTTCACAAGTCCAAAATTTTCTTGGCGATGAGGGGGACTCTGCCCCCCTACACCCCCCCCCCCCCCAAAAAAAAAAAAGAAGGGGGCACGTCTTTTTAGCAACATTTCTCAAACGAAAACATGTGTTTGGGCCCAAATAGGACATTTTTCACTATTTCAGGCCTAAAAAAGGGGGGCGGTCGAAAGTGCGTTGTTTCGCGTATATATGAGGTAAAGGGTTAATAAAAATGATGAAAAACTTTCGAATCACCCAAAATCTATTTTTTCCATATCAAACATGTGGTCTGTCACCTAATTTTGGTGAAAAATTGGTGTTTTGTAACATTTATAATTTTTTTAGTTAACTGGTAACACACCAACAATAATCCTAGTTCTTAATACAGTAAACTCCGCTTATAACGAACTCATTGGGACATTCAAAAATTTGTTTCATATAACCTGAGTTCCTTGTAAGCATGTAACGAATTAGTTCCTTGTGTCAGGAGTTTTTATAGCGAACAGATTTACTTATAACAAACTGATTGTTTACCATCGACCGCCATTTTGAAGAGCATTTGATTAAGAAAAAATGTCATTTATTTCTATATTAGACACAATACCCGAGAGCGTACAATTTAGAATTTTAAAATCCTTTGCTATTTCAGTTTTTGTTTTACTCACTTTCTCAACTTCATATATCATATTTTGTTTTTAAACTAAGTGCTTTTCGTTTCCTTTCCATAATTAGGAATAAACAATATTTTCGATTTTTCCTCCCTTTTATATTGAATATCTTTTTTAAGCGTAACTTTAACTTATGAAAGATATTTTTTTCTTTTCTTTTCAATCAAACGTCTTTGTAGTTTTTTAATGGATTATTCTTGCAAGCATGCGTGCTTATGTTGAAAACCGATTATAAAATGAATGATCTGAGTTATTTTACTCGAGCAAAACTATTAAAGAAAAGAAATAACAGAATAAAAGGAATAACCGTTTAACCTTGGTGACAAAACTTATGCTAAAAATATCCTAAATTAAAAACTATAACGTACTGCTATACAAATTCATTTAAATAGATTGTCTTGAAATACATATATACAACAATTAACGGTCTATTCTGACGGGTTTTAATCCGTGCCAATGAAAACGAAAGTTGAAAATGCGGGATCTATTTACGGATAGCCGATATTTTGGAGTTCGTTATAAAAGTGTAATCGTCTGTACTTTAACTAAATTAGGACTAAGAAATGAGTTCCTTATAAGCGATAATTACTTATAACCGTGTTCATTTTCATATAAGATAAAGAAGGGAAAGATTTGGGCCAAAATACATTGTTCCTTATAAACGGAAGTTCGTTATAACCGTCTTCGCTATAACTGAAGTTTACTGTATGTCATCTTTCAATGTAACAAAATCGCATTATACTGACAACTGTTAATTTTTGTTTCTAGTTTTGTAAATTTGAATGCTATTATTGAATTGATAGCAGTCATAACCAGAGTTTATGTTCTCTCACTGTTTAAACTATTTTCTTTGTTTCTTTTTATCTGCATCTTATAAACTGGTTGCACGATATATTTTTCCGTTTCGATCCAATATAAAGCGCCAATTTTGTAACAAGCACGTCCTCTTCTTGACCCTCTTAAATTGGCCTTGAACTACACAGTTCTTGAAATGTCTTAAAATGATGTTCAGTTCGCTACAGTATGCCACTAACATTCATTGTTACTGCTTTAATAATATTCTTTCACCTTCGAAATTATTATTTTTTCTTTAAATATTCGTTTGGGAAATATTAGAAATATTAACATAAATTTACATAATGGCTCGATACTTCAGGAATTATATATTTGATATCATCTTTATATAATATTCCATCAATTTAGAAATAATATCTGCTCTGACACCATGTAATGTCATTGGTATATCTAAAGAACGACACACTTTCCATGCGCTCTAACTACATCTGTGTATAGCTATATAATATGTTTAATACATGACATATGCTATGTTAGGAAAGGCAGTGATGGTTTATAAGGGTCTATACGCACCTAGGTAACTCATAATTCTACATCTACCAGAGCCCTGGTCAAGTAAGGTAGCCTTATAGAAAACTCCTTAATTCCATGCCCTATAATTGTGTGTGCTCTATATATTTGCTTAAACCTTCTGATCATGTTTTCTAACACAAGCACAAACAATTAAATCAGGCAAAATAAAAAACAAAACCAACAGAAACCAACCTACACTCAAAAACAAATGCATTGTTTTACTCATTTTCTGCGACTTTTTCTAAATTTGATCGATCCGCTCCTCGTATATAAAGATTTTTTTCTGATAGTACACTTGTTTACGTTTAAATGTATTTTTCGACATTAAACTGATCAGACAGAGTATTTATTTTAAGTAAAAACTGTATAATTATCAGATCATGTAATCCATATAAAGCAATTTTCTTAAAATCAGTCCAATGACACGATAAAAGTTTAAGAATTATATTACAAAAGCTTGATATACGATTCCTTTTGTGTTTTTTGTTAAATACACTTTGTTTAAAAAATACCCGGGGATTATTTTTTTACAATATAAAACAAATCCATAGATCCGGATCATTGCTTGCATTATATCAAAATAAGTAAAATTAGGAAGATTTTGTCATTTTATGCTATTAACATGTAAGCAAATTTAAACATATATGACTTAACCTTAAAAACAGATAATATTGATATTTCAACAACTTGTTTGAGATACAAGTAACGATGATCGTTTTGTGGATTTTACGTCTATTGTTTATTTATCCAAATGTTTTTGCTATCGATAGGGGGACTTTCCATGTTTTTAAGTTGAATGTCAACGAAGTACAAAATACGTTAGCACAGTTGAAAGAAGTATCGTTCATTCTTGTATACAATGTAAGTGTTTATTTATATTTCATATCTACATTTTAATATATATATAGATGTTGAATTTTATAATATGATATTTCATAGACAAACGCAATGCACCTTCTAGACAGGTGATGCAAGCGAGGCGTTAGACCAGGTCAAGGGTAAACATTTTGTTTATCACCCATCACTTTTGTAATGTAAATATCAAACAGGCCAATGGATGTTCTTCTTACTGTTCATGCATCTAATTGAAGGGCTCCTCTTATCAACGGTCGTTTTTGTCTTAGGATTGCTTGTCGTAGGTCAATCGTCAGATTTTGGCAGTGTATTGGTAAACTGCGCTGATTTCCTTAATGGTACCGTGATCGTATAATCGGGCGTTTTTTTCTACGATCGTTGAGAAATAGTCGTAGATCAAATAAAATGACCGCCATGCTTCTTGAAACTGATGTAAGGCTGAAAATAGCCGAGCTTTCTGGCTTCAAATGTACTTATCCGAGTGCCTGAGTGGTCATAAAGTTGTGGCCGAGAATCAGCTTGATGAAGCAGATCTTGTAGACTTGGAAATTATTTGTCGACAAGGCCTGTGATTTTTAGACAGTCCGTCGTGCTCGAGTGTTATCAAGATTGTTCTATTTTTAGATCATGTAAACTAGATTTTCAGCTGAGATGATTCAGGTTCGAACTCGAAATTTGGTCAATTACAATAATTTTTAATTAACATCCTGAAAAAGTTTGATGACAATTAAGGCAGTAATCATTTTTACTACTTTTACGACCTATTTTCAGGATATTTAAACCAACACATTAGCCTCTAGCGTATTAACAATGTGTTTTGATATTTGGCCTGTGTGATCTAATTTTTGCCTCCAGATGACCCATTCTCAAACTTGAGCTAGAAATCTTCAAAACAACCTCTCTGACAAATTTGACAAAAACATTTCCTCAAATGTGAACGAATGAACGAACACATATTTGTTAACAAATAACGCCAATGGCGTTGTAACTATGGTATTATGTTTTATTTTCGAAAGGAAAGGTCAGAGAACGCTGATAAGGTCTAAAAATACTAATATCGTAACTTAAAATTGTATGCCTATTTTCATTAAATAAAAAGTAACATTTCTATCCAACTGTATACAAAACAAATATTGTTTTTCTTTTTGCCTATGATTCAGTAATTAATTATGTCATGTATTATGAATTTCTTAATAGTAATATATATGGATAGAAAAATAAACCAACAACACTTGAATAAAAAATAATTGTTTTTAGAAAGATTGGAGATCTGTAAAATTACTTATACCGGTCCCTTATGTGTGACTTTTCATACAAGTTTACAACGCTTGCTTAGATTGCCCGACATAATAGCATTTTGCATTTATTACAAGTAATAAGGTACACCATTTTTAGTTTGACAGTTTGTAATGTAATGTAACTCATTCTTTTATTTGTTATGTTACTGGTAATGCGCGAGCAATAGGAACAGCGAGTGTTGGTACAAATTTTGGAAATATGTTTTTACGACTACATACTGAATAATCGGACTGACTAAGAACCATATAACTGCTATGCAAGTTTTATGCAACAACTGGTTTATTATAACTGTGCTAATATCTTAGTGATAGAAAATTTCAAAATAAAATATCGCATTGTTTATTAATGTAATAAAGAGGAGTTACACAGAACTGTTAAAGGCAAATACTTTTACGGTTTGTAACTGTGGGTTCAACAACCTCGCTTTGTGACATTGCAAAACCTTTTCAAATGCACTGGTTTTTTTACAGTTTCTGGAGAAATTATGTCTATTCCCGTAGTAAAGAGGGTGAAAAGTCTCATAATCAAAAATTGTTATTTTTACAGTAGGAAATCTATTTAGTGTGTGAGTTGTTTTGCAAAATAACGTACATGTTGCGTGTTTTCATTTTTAATAAAATTATCCAACAGTAGTGCTGAGCAAAATGATTAATCAAAATTAAAAAACATGAAAACTGAATTTGAGGTATGTAACGGATATGATCTATGAAGATTTTTTCTTTCTTGTAGTATCAGTAAAAAAAGTCAATATTTCTTTTCATTACTATTCAGATAACCCCTTCAACCTACATCTTACGCTATAATGGCGAAGAAAGCGTAACGCAAATTCTTGAAACAGATGAGACTTTATCGGAACAGGTAGATTGTTTTCGTATTGATCTTTGTTATTATTTTTCATGTAAGAATATGTTTCAAGCAGCAGAGGGAACAGGTGTCCTTTTATTTAATATTTTCAAAGCGTATTTCATCGTGTTTCATTTAAAAGAGTAAATCAAATATGTATGTTGTCACAATAGATACACAAAATGAACATTTTATATCAATACCTGCATATATTAGAAACTGAACCGGTTAAGATACTATATGGAACGATACAACTTGGAGGGGACGCTATAAACGTTTATGAAGAATCATTTAACTTGGTAAGATTTGAAATTATTGTGAAATGCATTTGAACATAAAAACTTGCAAACAAGATTAACTTCCACGAAAGTTGTTGTGTTTCTCTTCGTAAAGATGGCTACTTGAATGAGGTTTAGGAACATGTCCGTTAAGTCATTAAAACACTGTTTAATTTCATTTTTTGACTAAGTAGCGGTTCTTTTCTATGAATGTATGAGGCCCTTGGAAAAAATTTTAGTATTTTTTAACAAAGGCAAAGAAAGGACATTTGAACTACCAGTAAGATTTTCTGAAACTTTGTATGATTAAAGATAATTATTATTGAAACAATTTGATGACTAACTAACTAACTAACTAACTAACTAACTAACTAACTAACTAACTAACTAACTAACTAACTTACTAACTACATGAACTAACTAACTAACTCACTCACTCACTCACTAACTTAGTTATTTACTTGACTGACTGACTGACTGACTGACCGACCGACCGACCCAATCCAACCAACCACCAAGCCGGCCAAACTCACTCACTCACTCACTCATTCACTCACTAACTCACTCACTCACTCACTCACTCACTCACTTACTCATACTGCACCAAGAAGCACGTCATTCTATTTCATAAACATTATATGAATATTCAGAAGAGACCCGGCATCATTTGTTTGATATGTGATCGATGTAGAAAAATAAATGAGAGTTTTGTCTATAGCCAGATGCTACAAACAGCAACTACTATGGTATGGGTGTTGAAGATGTATGGGCAATTGGTTACACTGGCAAAAGTGTCGTCTTAGGTGTCGTAGGAGTGGGAATAGATACACATTTACTCGATTTGAAAGAAAACATCGTAAGATAGTTCGTTGACATTCTAATTATATATATTGACCACACTTGTTACAAACTCATACATATTTCATGTAACAGTTTGGATTTTATAAAATAAATCTTTGATAATTCACATGGCACTAAGTCAATAAATTTGAAGGTTTTATGATGTTTTTAATGTAAGTTTAAATGTATTTATGTAAAGGTATGAAACGTTATATAAGACCCTTTCCACGTGTTTCGAATCCATTATCATAAAATTATTTACGTTCTCTTTCAGAAAGAAGACTGGAGCTTTAATTTTGTTCAAAATAATACCAATGTAGCTCCTGCACACTTTAAGGACTATCCAGAAACTTTGCCTGCAACTAAGTATGTTTTGGTTAATATAATGAGAAATATCTCTGTAATATTTAATCCCCAAAAAATCGCCCCTTGACTAATCATGAAAATGAAAGTGTTAACTTGTGATCCAATATGTACATAATTATTTACTTAATTTCTGATAAAAAAAATTCAAGTTAAAATTAAATGTCATTTATACAATCAATTATACGATTAAAGATGTAGGAAAATCAACAATAAAATTGGTGCAATGGTAATTGCAGTGGTTCAGTTGGACTTTTGAAACTTAAAACACCTTAAAATTTTATATCATGAGGACAAATCATAGTTTAGTTTTCATATTTCCATATGTGAATCTTAAAAACGCAAAATAAAATAATAATGCATAATATATAGATTGGAAAAAAACTTGAATTGCCCCCCCCCCCCCCCCCCCCCACAAAAAAAACCCCAAAAAACAACAAAATCAATCAAAAGACACTGTTTATAGGTTGTTCAAAATATAAAGAAAAGGCACCGAGGTTGTCAGAAACCAAATAATGCAATTACTTTTGGAAGCGTTGCTGATGAAACCAATTTGTAGACAATGACGCTCCATGTATACTGTTTGTGGAGTAGCTTATGTTCTAGGCTTATCAACAGGGACAGGTCTGCTTCTGTATCTGCTAACTGTCATTTAGAAATGAAATTGATTTAAGTGTGCCATTGTTACATTGAAAACATAATTTCCAGGAGATTGAATGATTTAATTACGGGAGACAAAGCACGTACTTACTACTTTGAGCCATAGAGACGCATGACAAATAAACAATGGCTTCGTAAGAAATAGATAAAATCGACAATAGATAAAAAAGACCAGGAGGGAGTTTACGATATATTCTTTGATTGTCAATGCTCTGTTCTATAAACTCAAATTCCAGATTACAAAACTTTTGCTGGAAAGTTTGAAATGATATTATTCATTTTAAGCACTTAATAAAAGTTGTCACTCTTGAATGGGTTTACGCGGGCTCTGTCATGTACATCACAGTGCATTTTCCAATTAATGTGCCTCAATCAGTTTCTGAATGCTGAAAAATTGATACAAGGAAGACACTGTCCCTATTCTCCTGATCTGTTTGACTTTTTGTTGTTCTATGAAGTGATAGAGCAACGTCGTTTGAAGTTAGAAATGTACCACTGTCGTTTCTGTTCACCAAAGATTATTCTGAGGCATTTACGAGGCGGAACAAAAGAACGAAGAAACTGTTTTGAATGTGTGCGCATAAACATTCTACTTACAAAATCTATTAAAGTTTTAATCATATCAACTTGTTTCTAAGATTATGCCTGTTTTTTATTCACTGAACGTTGCTTAGAATTGATAGATCCCTACACTGTCTTTTAATTTGAATAACAATAGATTTAACCACAAACATTTATATGTGCTCTTTTGTTAACAGATATGTTATGGTGAAATTGTTATTTTATCCACTAATCTAATTATTTGAATTAGACAGGTCAGTGATCTATTCAATAGGGGAAAGAAAAGAAAATGGTAGCATAAGTTACATGTTTAATATATACAAATTTTATTCTAAAGACTGTTTTATAAAAAGGTGCAACCAAATGAGATCTATTCCTGTTTGCAATAAAAAAAATTTTGCTATCAAGAATTCTTCCTGATTTAAGTGTGCTTTAATTATGAAAAAATGTATTTTGAGGATAAAATTCTAGCAGATGGTACCTCGGCTTAAACAGAAAGACATGCATACTTATACTTAGTTTTCGTAAGAGATTCGTTTTGCATTCTGCTATCATATTTAACTTTCTTCTTCAGTCATGGAAATAATGTCGCCAGTATTATTGCTGCTGTGAAAAACAATCATGTTTGTAGCGCGGGGATAGCTTTTCATTCACAAATTGCTGGTATGAGTATTACATTGGTTCCATGAATTAAAACAAAAAAATAAGTTATTGGTGAACTGAAAACTGAACGTTTAAACAATTTAAATATGCGACGTTCATAGTAAAGAGGCTTATTTGTCAGGAGATACAAGGATATTTTTATGAAAAAATAATATAATCTATTTTTTACAATATTCTTATACATAATTCATCCAGTTTTGAAATCGCCAAATTGAATGCCAACTATACATGTCATGTATAAATGTAATAAATGTTTAGTTCTTATTGAACTTATTTTAGTTCGATTGTGTTGGAAGTGAAAGGTAATTTATATGCAAACTTTCAAATCCGTTTCTGAAATAAACCAGCACTGAGCAAGGGAGTAAAGTTTGCTGCTAAAGAAACAAACGACTTACTTCTGTCAGAGTTTAAACCCACGCGACTTAGATTTAGATGCGTTAACCAGTCAGTTATGATGCCACATGTTTTGAGGAATATATATAATGAAACAATATAACAATGAATACAAAGCCACGGATGTAGCAAGCTTACTTTCCGTCCTGATAAATTATTAGTTTGTTTTAATTTGATATATTCTAATAATGAGCTAAAATTATTTCAATTGTTTCAGTTTTGAAAGTGTTTGAATTTAGTTATAATGATCGTTTAAAACTAAGTCCATACCCCTGGACAGCGTCTGATGTTTTATCTAGAGCACTCGTCTATAAACTACATGATATTGAAATATTAGTGTTGGCATGGACATTCAAGAAAACATTTGATAGATTAGACTTAGCAACAAGGGAAGCAATTATTGGAGGAGTTAAAGAAGTAAGTATTAACAAGATAGGTAAGAAATGTTTTATCTCTTATTTTAAACTGATCGGTGAATAAGTAATTAAGAGACGAATATTGAGAAACTTGCTAACAAAAGAAAATCACAATCAAAAGTGTCGTTACTTGAATTTGTTGGTTTGAACAGTTGAATTTAAAATATGTCGGAGAAATAAAAAAAAATAAATGCATTTTGTGTAGTTTACGTATATATAAGCCACATTGTAAACTATAAGGTATAATGATAAACTGGTGGATAATATATTTGGGTTATTACTATTTTGATTGAAATAATTTGCTATTTCTATATCTATTATTGAAGTATTCTATTCATAATATTTGCATAAAAACCATCATGCATCCAAGATATTTACATCAAAGTGTACAAAAAGATAATAACTATTACAATTTTGACGTACTATTCATAGTGTTTTCTTACAGAAACATGTCCAGTAACTGTTTAATTATTGATTCTTCTTCTATTAATCATTCATGACTAATAATAAAACTCTTGCGAGATTCTAATTAAATAACTGACTTGAAATCATTTAGTATTTATAGTTCTATACATTCTTATAGTGTCTTCATTATAA
Organism: Ruditapes philippinarum; assembly: GCF_026571515.1. Taxonomy (NCBI): domain Eukaryota; kingdom Metazoa; phylum Mollusca; class Bivalvia; order Venerida; family Veneridae; genus Ruditapes; species Ruditapes philippinarum. The sequence goes on along the minus strand of NW_026861200.1, from coordinate 97,397 downwards.
GCCTTCTTATAAGATTAAAACAGGTATGGATCAATTGTAAATGAGGGATTCATTACTAGATTATGACCAAACAACCTAAAGAACCGAGTTTTCAACTGCCGAATAGATATAAACAATTGTTTTTTAAGCAATATGTCATTGCTTGTATGTCAAATATTCCTCATATATCCAATAAAGGTTCATAACAAGAATAATACTTAACAAATAATTATACTTACTGAGTGTGTTCAATGTTCACTACATACGTGGTATTTGCTTTAAAAACGACGCAAGTTTTGCACTGATGTCGATCAAAATATAATGAAGAACGGAATGTTTAATATGCTCTGAAGTATTCTTTTATCATCAAAATGTTTAATTTGTTTCATCTACATGTCTGCGTATCTTTAACAAAGGGTAGAAATGGCAGAGGCAGAATATACGTTGTGGCGGCGGGACCAATTGGCAATGAGTTAACAAACAATATCAATACAATTACGGTAAATGGCATGTGTACAAATGGCTCCATTTCAACAAAGACGTACCGTGATACTAGCGTCCTTACGTCAGGACTTTTTGTCGGTAACAGTCTCGCGTCGTCGTACATGGTAATTTTATCAACATGATATACTTTAACATAGTTCGTCTGCTTACGCCACTTAAAGCTTGGTTAAATATCCTAGTCCAATTTCTTGTAGCTTGTTACAATGAAGTAGTCAGTGTTACAACAATGGAGTAATCAATATATAGCTTCTACATGTATTACTCAAAAATCTTTTCAGTTTTATGGCATTACGGTTCATACATTTAAAACACATTAAAGTGAATGAGACATTTTTTAAATTAATGTATGAATACAATTAATTACGGTTTTCTAGCGTCATACTTTGCTTGGAATAACATGTGTTTAAGTGGTTCCCATTTAATGATATTTAAATAATATCACCTGTTTATTTATGTGTGTAATTTGATGACAGAGCTTATATTTAAGTGGCATTATGCTCATTTGTTATTGTCAAGTTGGGCTGAATTGACTATATATTTCATAAAAATGACCGTTGTAATGGTGGTTGACCAACTGTTGATAATGGAAAATGTTAAATATAAAATATAAATATGTCTTACATATAAAAGATTGCCACACACTTTTTATAAATTAAAAAGTTACCATTAAATTTCAAATGCATATTTAAAGAAATTTTAGTTTTAATAGTTCTTGGTAACTAAATTATAAAAACTTAAAGACATTTATGGTAGAATAACAATCTAATTTGATTTTCACCTGTTTACTCATCATATATATCCTTGGATTGCGATTGGCATACTGCCACTTTAAGTGATACCAGAACATAATATAACATAAATTATAAACATTGCCATGGTGAAAGCATTATTTTCTTACTATTTAAGTTTACTACTACAATCTACGAGGAATGCAGTATCGGGTTTAGTGGTGTATCTGCAGCCACTTCACAAGTTGCCGCAATCATAGCATTAGCCCTTCAAACAAAGTATGTCTTTAATCGTTAGATATTAATTAATGTACTGTATCAAGCTGTATCATTTTGCAAGTGTTTCGAGCCCTCGTGACTTTTGGACAGGGCGAAGTGATATTTCTTATTGTTTTCGTTTGGTTTTAAGACGCACCAATGCAAGTCATGTCATATGACACAAAAACTAGAAAGATGATTGTAGCTTATCTCGGGCGTTACAAAGTTAAAGCAAAACAAGGGACAAAACCACCTCACCTGCGACTGAGAGACTCCAGTTATTTGAACAAATTTAGTCGCCTCTTACAATCACGCAGGGAGAAAAGGTGGCTGCAATGCCTCAACAATAAAAGGCAACCCCTTAGCCACAAGGGGCATGAAAGGTCTAAAAATACCACAGATTCTGGTAAACATTTCGTCAATGTCCTTTTTTATACTGAGTTGATTGTCTAACGATGAAATGAATAAATCCTTAAATAGAAAGCACTGTCATTGGCTGTAACGAACCTTGTCTTGAGTTTTCCTGATATGAACAACTGATTCCGTTGGTTAATCAGTGCTTTATTTCAAAACTCTTCAACGTTTGCGTCTGACTTCAAATAAGAGTTGTAACTGCGAAAGGAAGTGTTTTCTGTGTAGGGGTCTATGCACTTTATTAGACGGAAAACCAACAAAATATCGAATAAGCCGGTATAAATCGGTGCTATAATAGTATTTCCCATCCAGCAGTTTGTCAAATAATCAAACTTGTTTGCCAAAATGGTTAGTGTCGAGAGGTTTGTATTGAGATTTATTTGTTTTGTTTTCTTCAAATCGTTGTCACGTTTTAAAAACGAAAATGTATCTTCACGCGTGTATATGACATGATAAGCCATTTACACAAATAAACTGCAATGTCTTTTATCTTTTATATTTAAGTCCGAATTTATCTACACGTAGTATCCAGCATCTACTAGTTAGATCAAGCCAAGCTAATGGTCTAGAGGAGTCGCATAATTTCAAGCCCAACGGAGCAGGAAGACGTTGTACGTATGCGTTTCTAGATAACATTGTAAAACTTTATCACACGAATTGCAAGGTTTGTCTTGACGTGATTCAAATTAAACATTTTTACTCTTTTCATAAATTTTCATGGGAAATAATTATTCTTATCAAAAGCTTAACAGTTTGTCGTACTCCATTCTCTGTTAAAACTGTTACACAAATGTCAAGGGCTTAGTCAGTTTTTGGTTGTATTTTCTTTTTGCTTTTTAGATCATCCATATTTCGGTTTCGGACTATTGAATGCAACAAAGATGGTAGAACTAGCTATGAAACAAGATCACCCATCTTATCTGTTATCTAAAAAATTCGAGTTGGCTGAAAGGTAAATGTTCTTTCTAGGAGAGGGGCGATTATAGGCCTACTGTCAGTCAAATAATGTATTGGTTCATTAACAAATTAAAGTACTTACGTTTTAGTCGTGATGATTATCTTTTTAAGCCTATATTTTATATCCAGAGAACTTCAAATCACTCAAACTTTTCTTTTTTCAATTCAGATCATTCAAAAGTACATTCAAAGAAAGATTTTACTACTTTTGTAACAGAAAAAACGACTTTACATGCATTGAAGCAGTTGAACATGTTGCTGTAACATTGGACATAATGACGAATGCAAAGCACTTAAGTTTAAGCGTGACCTCACCATCGGAAACAATTTCTTTATTTTTAGAAAACTTTGAAGTAAGTTTATTACATGCTCATGTTTTATGTTATGTTGTTATGTTATGTGTTGTTATATTTTTCTTGTCCTTCGGGTTCATTGATGCGAGCTCTATTAAGTGTTGAGAATTGAGTACCGCTCAAGCCTGCGCTAGAGAGCATGAGGGATGTTGCACGTATTCATTATCCCTTATGTACAGACTCAATCAAACCGAGTCTGCAATTCTATTGTAATTTTGTTATGATTATGCTTCCGAGGGATCACGTTGCTTCCAGATTTTTATTTGATTTTATTTTAAATAGAAAGAAGTCATTTTCTGCAGATTAAGTACATGTATATTAAATAAACCTCTTTCTGTGTCAGGTAGAAAATGGAACAGTATCGGGAAAGTTGGTCACTGCAAATTTCTGGGATGAAGCAGCTTGTGGTGAATGGACATTCAAAATTGTCATGCGTGATCCATTTTTAGGTATTAAAATATTTAATTCTTATTCTTTCAGTCATAATTGAAAACAATTACACTCTTTGTCACCCCTGAAAAAACATTATTCCGGATTGGCATCTCAATCAATATAAACCTACAATTTCTTACAATGAATGACTTGTATTGTTAGTTCAATGATAACATTGGTATAAAAAGTATTTAAGCATTGACGACCTTGATTGTTACACATTTTGTAGAAAATGATTTAAATTAAATCTTATAATTGTATTATAAAAGTCCTTTCCAATAATTATGATGTTGTTACTTATCATTCTTTTTTTTAACCATGTAATGTCAAAAATGGCTCTTGCTTTAATTGTCTTTAAACATATGTTTACATTGGAAAGTCAATGTAAGGTGAAATGAGACTTTGACGACCAACAATCCTAAAGCTCAACAATGTTTTGTATTAACTTATTTGGCATATTCAATTTTTCAAATATATTCAATATATATTGATTTTAGCCTCAACCTTATCACAAGCACCGTTTCCTAGTTGTTCACGTGATTGATTTTTCTCTTTAACTTTGGTCACGCATGGAAGTTTTAAATATGATTACTTGGTTTTGGTATGTTGGTTTGACAGTTATAGCATTTACAACAATGTGTGAAAAAATATATGTTCATATAGCTAAAACTTTCCGAAACAATGCACTTTAAGGGGTAACTTATTAGCAATTTGGTAAAGGATAGTCGAAAATCACAGACTAATTTTAATAAAACATTATTGAAAGTTAATCAGGTCTAACACCATACGCTCTTGCCATTGATGATTCAAAAGGACCAGACGAATATAAAACAACGACATAACTTTGTTTCTTAACAGTAACTTTTAAATTTTGGATAAGGGAAGATATCAACAATGTAAACTAAAGAAAGAAGCTTAAACGAATTCAAAGTATAACACATTATGAAGTAACTGTAAATATTATGTTACTATCAAACAACAAGTATAGCAACAAACATAAACGGCAAGGGAGCGCACATACGGCAAATAAATAATGAATAATGTAAGGAAAAACGTTCGGTCTTTATATATACGCCACATGCCAACTGGTTCACATTTCCAAACTGCCATCTTCTGATTAAATCCTTTATCATATTGTCCCCAAGTAAAAAAAAGTTTTTTAAAACCTTGTCATTTGTTACGTAAAACCATAGCTCGACTTAACAAATAAACAAATTAGGTAAAGCTAATTCCAAATCGGCTGTACGTCTGTTATTCTATCACAGACTAGTCTTGCACTGAAGTACAACGTTAATAAAATGACGGAAAAATGACCGTTTCAAAAATGAGAAAAACGCATCCAAATTGCTGTTTTATATGTATGTATTTGTGCTTTTCTAAAAATGTTAAGACAACTGAAGCATTGAAACAAAACAATTCAATGACTAAGCCTTCATTTTTTTTTCATGCACCTTTTCATAGCCGCAATGTAAGTTTGCAAATGCCATGTACCTTTGCTTGACAGTAGGTCAAAGCCGCCTATGTTATTTATTTCAAGGCTTGTACCCACAACAACTTAAACTGGAAAAAAATTGTAAGGTAATAAAGCGATTTGTAAACAAACATAATTTTGTTATATCGTGTTAACTTATGGATACGTTTTTAACTGTAGGTAATATGAAGACAGACATGAAAACGTTTTCTCTGGAACTGTATGGAACAAACAAAAAAGAACATTATTCAGATAACGGAAATTCTTATGACTCGATGAAAAACAAAAACTACAAAAATGAAGCGGAATTACAGCAGAATCATCCTGACTATAAGCCCTTAATAACTACCTTTGCAGTAATAGCTTTTGTTCTCTTAGTGACGTTCAAATGTCGGTGACATAGCCGTCTTAACTCGGTATACTGGCGTTTAATGTTCTCTCAGAGGTTAAAAAAGTAGAAAATAAAGTGCGAAAAATTATATAAAAAAAAAACCAAGTGCTCTCAGGGGCTCGAGGAAATGTATGCAACGAAAATTTCCTCACGAAAAACACAATATTTTTTTTATAAAAATAGATGTTCTATATTTTATTTTTGTAATAAACTCACCTCATACATGTATGAAGCTGGAATACGAGTACTTTCCGTAAAAGTTTATGTGCAGTTTTCTACTGGAGTCAATGTTCGGCGTAATTTGTTGTTCAGTGCCTAATTGTAAAACAGTTATTGTGAATGGATTTTTTTATCTTTTTTTATATGATTTGATAACAATCCAGCAAATTTGTCAGTGACAAAGTTGTTTTTCTTTTCACTGTTATGATTGAAAAAAACTGGATATTTTTTTAAAATTTCAACATCTTATACAATTTGTCAAAACGAAGTTTCTTAAATTTGTAATATTATATTTGTAATAAATCAGTAGACAAAGACCAACAAATCAACTATCACTTCTGAAAGATTGACCTTGACAAAACTTTTTTATCCAAAGATGTTACAAACCCTTGACCTTACCACAAAGCCCCTTCAGTTTTTTGCAAATGTATATTTAAGTGACTACTGTTGTAATTAGAGCGGAAAAGGACACGTTTTATACCGAAGTTGTCTTTAAGTCTTCGTTTTCCTCATTTATCTTAATGTAGATTGATTTCAAATCAAAATAAGATTGTTTGCAAATGGTTTTAACAATGTATTTCGGAAGGATTTTATTTTTTTGCAAACATTACGAGAGTGAAACTAATCATTTCTTTTTTATAAAACATTGAAAATAGTAGTTGTTGTTATACTTAAAAAAATTTTGCAAGAACTTTTTCCAAAAATTAAACTGTGTGATTTCTTTTACGTTGAGACATATCTTTTTATCCTATCCCTTTGGCTCAACAAAAAAGTGTTTTACAGAGGTTGATGAAAAAATATTTATTCTCATCGACACGGTGTTGGTGCCATCGGTTATGTCAGAGTCCTCGCAATGTGATGGAGCAAACACTAAATTATGGAAAAACAATGTGTGTCGATTATTATTCATGGATAGAATAAAAAAGAATCTCAAATTTGAATGAGATTAGTTCTTCAGTAGCTCCTAGGTCACAATGTTTTTTGTAAAAGAATACCTCATTGAATGTCTTTAAAGTGATTATTGTTATAATTTATCAACATAGGATGTAACTGAATACTTTTAAAAAAACATCCATTTAATTTTTTCAGATATCTGTCACACGATGGGAATTACGTGTATCCCACTGTACCCTGTCAAAGTGTGATCCATCAGAAGCATTAATTATAATAAAATTATATAAAAATTGTAATTGGTTTGATTGAGTCAGTAAATGAGGGATAAAATAAATCAACATCCTTCCAGGCGGCCCATAGCACCGGCTTGAGCGATACTCAGTTTTCATAATTTTAATAGGTGCTTTTCGGAAAATTATTTGATTTTTGTTCAAGAACTGTCACAAAAATCCTTAGTTAATGGTGCTTTCTATTCCAATAGGCTGTTTGTTTCTTGCCACTTGCCAGAAAATGTTTTATGTGTTCCTTTGTATAGCATATAAGTGAAGGGACCTAGATTTCGTGACGTATAATTGTTTAACATAGGGATGATCATAATTTAGACTTTGAACTTGTACTATTTCATCCATAAGTGTTGCCACGCTGATTGAATTTGCTTGTTTGCTGTGTTCAATGATATTTTACTTTCTTATAACTTGAAAATCACGAGCAAAAATTGTTGAAACGTCTTTCTTTAAACGTTCGAAAACTGTTTTCACTGTCATTGAACTGTTACAACTTGTCCATGAATTTTGGATTTGTTCGGGTCAACGTTTGTCCCTTCCGTGCATTACTTGTATTTGTACAAAATGAATGCAGATATATGAAAAGAAGTACAGTTTGTACTTATCATTCAGATATATATATTGTCAGTGAAAAATAGGGTTTGATTACAAATTTACCCCTTTCCCAAGTGCAAAATGTGAAATTACTTTTTTCCCCAAAGGGGAGAAAATTTAAATTTTTGTACTTGTTAAAGGGAAAACTCATTTAAATTTATTTCCCCGTAAAATTAAAAAATAAAAGACAAGGCAAAAAAATGGGTTTGAAAATTTTATCAGCATTGCCAAAACTGATAGGTCTCGCCGCTTAGCCGGGTATTAGATTTCTTTTTATCAAGCCTTCAAACTGCTTTCGAGCTTCGTACATGAAGATAGTATTTCATTTCTACATAGGAAACCCGACAAAAACACAAGCGCCCATTTGGGAGGTCCTTTGTCGTGCATTTTCTTGTCATATGGTATTAAATTCTCTTTTCTGGTTGCCTTAGAGCAGGCTGTAAAAAGGTAACAATGAACAGCGACAATTAACTATCATCTCTGTATTTAAACCTACATGGGTATATGTCACGCACGTATATAAAGTGTTTTAGGGTAATTAAACCAACCGATCTTTTAATAATTATTTTAACAGTCCTCGGTTAAATAATTAAGCAACAGTTATAAGAGGTGCATGGTCAAAATTGGAAAAACAGTTGTTCAATGACAAAAGTTTAGCAGGTGACGAGAATACGGGTACGAACATTAGACCAATACAAACATTATTTCACAACAGGCTGTAGCTAAAAATATAAATTAGAATGTAAATTTTACAATTCAAAAAAGAACTATTTATATATCTTTACAAATAACTTCTTTTTTCTTTATTATTTTTTTCCTGTTTTCTACACATATCTATCCTGGTGTACGTAGTTCCGACGCACCTAAGAAACAATCGCTGTGCACCGAATCAAATAAAGGTGTCAACTGATAAATTACCTTAGCAATGGAAGTTTTGTTCATTTTTCCATCTTTTACAACTTTTTTTTCATTAGCTGAAAACTATTGTTTAAACAAACAAATCAAATATATGTCATGGGGTGATTTCCAATATGGCGGATATGAGAGTACAGAGAAACGACGCATTTGATTGGTTTCTATATTTAATCTTTCAAAAACGAAAGTACACTTCCTTTTCACTGCGAGAATGATGTACAGCAATTTTGTAAACAGCACGAAACATTTTAAAAACAATCAGTTCACTGACAAGCATAAATATATGATAGTTATAACAAGATTTGCAGTCTTTCAGAGAATTACATTCAAACATGCTTAACATTCATTACATGTAAATAAAAACAACAATAGTTACATACATTTACCATTATTTACTCCTCTGGAGTGCAATGTTTGCAAAAAAAATGGTCACCTCTTCGAACAACAGCAATATTTGTACAATATTTCAAGTGTGTCACACTGCACCCACTTAGTGAATACCAAAGACACACTATTCCCCTGACTTCATCAGGTGTGAATTTGTTGCACACACAACATTTTTCAGATTCATCAATAGAGTTATCATCACCATCATCATCACCATCATCATCACCATCAACATTTGTAAAAACTTCAGTCTGCTTTCTGATGACAGAGGTACTAGGGACAGGGTCAGATTTATTACTTTTCTTTTGTTTTTTACCTTTCTCTGATGTTTTATTCCCTTTACCTGTACTTGATGGTTTGCGAGCAGCTTCATGTTCTTTAATTGCTTCAAACATATCATCCTCTGTAATTGCTTTACCACTCACAATCGTACTTAAATATTTTCTTTTCTTAGTAGGTGGCTTCTTACATGTCATTGAGGTTTCTTTATTTGTGAAAAAAGAAGCAGGAGAGACAGTTTTAGATATAACAACGTCAGACTCGATGCATGGTTCATTGTTAGACTGGGTCGAAGGTTCGAATCCCGGCATGTTAGATGGTTCAAGTCCTGGCTGGCTGCATGGTTCTGACTGTGATTTCTCCTGCTGTAAAGCAGTGGAAGGGAGAAAGTGTGAAGGATTTACAGCATTTTGGTTCAGAGGAAAAATTTCTGACTTTCTGAAAGCAGACTGTAAGTTTTCGGGTGACAGTGCCTTTAAATAGGCACTGCACGCCAACTGACATATGTCAAATTTTGTGATGGACCTTCCACATGTCTCCCTCATAAATTTGTGTCCGCACCTATTGAAAAAATTTTCAAAAGGTCCGAAACAACCTACATCCATGGACTGAAGTACATGAGAGGTATGAGCAGGAAGAATAAATAAAATAATGTGTTCTTGCCTTGCCCACTGAACAATATTAAGATTAATATGAGATCTATGCCCATCATAAAATAAAACAACTGGGCAAGATTCAGATCTTTCTGGAAAGTACTTTATCAGATGTGATTGGAGATAGTGCTTAAAGATTTCACTATTGCACCAACCACTCTCTGATACAGTACCATCAGCCCCAGGAGTACTACCTTTTAGCAATGCGGAATTCATTCGAACACCAGGAAAAACAAAGTATGGAGGTATTTGCTGACCTTGAGCATTACCACAACCTAACACGGTAACATTATCCCTACTGTCTGACACTACAGCCTGGGATTTTACTTGCCCAGAGACAACAGGTGGAGGCGTATGTCTAGTACTTAAGCCTTTTTCATCAACATTATAAAGTCTCTCTGGACGATCACAAAGATTGTATTTAACAAGAATATGTGACAGTTCTTTATAATATCTATCCACGCATTCCTGTGACGTTGCCTTGGCACGCTGAAGTTCAAGGCCTCTTGGAGCAAGATCTTCAGCTCTGGCCACCGAGACTTGAACAATACAAACCAGCCAACTGATAAAGGTTCCCCTGGTTGTCTATGACCCAAAGCAACAGCATACTCTGTGCTAATATCAATAACTTCCTTCCTGGAAATAAATAATTGTTTTCATATAATTGGCATCAATAAATAATTTTTGAAAATATTGATTATAAATTAAATTTATGATTTAATATTTAAACACTTAAATTTAATAACATAATATAATGTCAAAATGCCAACCTGCTGTATCCATATCCAACAGAAGCAGTGAACTTAAGGTGCTCCACTAATAAGGCTTCCTCTTCCTGTGAAAATAAAGGTGGTGGTCCAGAACGAACAGCCTCGGGGTGGTTCTTCCACTAAGCTTGTGTCTTAATGTAGCCTCTGGCACACCATACTGACGAGCAGTTGTTCTTATTGGGGCCCCTGCCTCCCTGCATTTTAAGTAAGCTGCTGTCATAGAAGTAGGAGAGTAATTCCTGACCTTGACTTTAGGGGTCTGTAAAAATAAAATTAATAATTATATAGAAACTTAATAAAAATAGGTTAACAGAATGTAAGCTTTACTATAAATTCTCACAAAATTGAGCTAACAAGTACACTTTCCTATACAGTGAATTATATATATTAAGTAGTCACATTACTTGTCACATGACTGTCACGTGACTTTTAAAAATAGCGAGGAGTGCGGTGTCGGCTGGTCTGGCTGTCATTTTTATTAATTTTCTGAAAACTACATTTTCAAAGTTAAACAAAATTAGTAATAAGAAAAAACATCATTTTTAAGTGTTTCACGTTAAAAAGTATGAAAAGAGTACCTCAAAATCCCTGACTCTCCACATTTTCGCTGCGAGAAATCACCGTGGTGTTTATAAACTAAAGTGCGTGAGAGTGACGTCATACGGAAACCCGAAATCGAAAACGAGGTCAAAACAAAAATGGCGTCGTAATTAAGATGCGTCGAAATAAAGTTCAGGAGGATAAATGATTACCTTGGTTATGATACAGTTTATCTGAAAGATGAATTTAGACCAAAGATCAGTATCAGCACTTACCTTCCTTTAAAACAATTGTATCAATGGTCTACATGCATCTTTCAAAAACCGTTGTTGACAGTTGTTGATTGTTTTTAAAGGACATATATCTCCAAAGGATAACATAAATAAAAACATCTTAAGGTACACTATCCATTTGCTAACACATTTTGTTAAAACTAGCAATATTTTACGTTAAGAGGAATAATCACTTTTAAATGAGAGATAATACAAAAAAGGGGACACATGATAAGTTGAAACTGACCTCTTGATTCTGTTTATATCTTGAAATATGTTAGATTTAAACTCTATGTATTGTTATGGTTTTGAACATGTTATTAGCAAGCATGAATGTTTAATAACTTTGCATGACTTTGACCTTAACCCAAAGAAACCATGTATAATTCCAGATATTTAGAGAAGATCTTATGAATAAAAGATAAATATCTAAGATATGGACCTCTTCCAAGGTGTGTTATACTGTAACATACTGCAAGTTATGTAGTATGTAGTATTACTAACAGTTGTGTCCACATTACCTCTCAATGTGCGATTACTGGATTTTCCGCCAAGCTGATGACCACTTAATTTAGTTGTTTTCAAGATATAACCCCCAAAATAATTATCATAGTTGATCTTTTATTGCACATTAAAATACATTTCAAGAGTGTGTCCAATATGTTAAGCATGAGTATGGCAGGTTGTTAACAAGGGAGTCAAAACACCATGATTTGAAATAAAATCATTGTGTTCTGGCCGATTTGTGCCTGGAAATAACTTTTAAAAACTGGAGAGAGAGTGATCCTCGGAAGCATTAATCATCACTTAGTTGCATGAAAATTGCAGAGTCTGTACATGAGTGATAATGAAAATGTGAAACATCCCTGATGTTCTTTAGCACCGGTTTCAGCTATAACACAGAAACATATACTTAAAGCACAATACATGATTATCATGTTTCACTAAAGCAAATTACGAAGAATTTAAAATAGGCGGTTATAATGTCCGTTTGATGTCTATAGGAATTGACGTTAAATATAGGTGTTGAAAAATGAGTATCGATGAAATTGCATTAAAAAATGTTCAACTTGGTGTTTGATGATATGTCTTTCATACTTTTATTACTTTGATTTGTTCAAAGCTTAATCTATCATTTGAAATATTTTCTAAATGAACAGTAATAAATCATTGATGCAGTAAGTTGTTTCATTCCAGGTTTGACGTTGATTCGTATCCAAGTCAAAAATGATAAGTATTGTGCCGAAGAAATACGTGGAAAACAAAATGAAACAAAAACATTCTGATTTTTCAACTCTTAAGACTGTTTATAAGTTTTATATCCTGATTACAAAAGTTTTTTATTGTTAAGACTTTGGAAGAAAAATACTGTTGAAAGAAAAAAGGTTCATAACAGGAACAAAACAACTTATTTACAACGTTTAGACAAAGATATACACCCTAAATATGTTTAAAGCTTCCTTTTTGTTTTCATGTTAACAACCAATTTCTTAAGCATTATCTAGATCATGATCATTAAAACTCAAAACTACTTAAAGATTTTAGACCGAAGAACAGTATTATCAGTTGACTTTTAACTTTAAAGCTATTGCATACATTATTCCCATACATTTTTCTACAATTATATATCTTCCTTCTGTTTTGTCTTTAGTGACAAATATCTTCACAAATGACACAGATTAAAACTTCTTAAGATATTTCCATCCATATACAATAGAAAAAATGGACTCCCTATGGAACGCCAAGACGACAAAATTGTAAATGTTGCAGGGTCGGTTTGAATGAGCCCTTCATGGACGACACAAGTGTGCAAACTTGGATAGAATGTACAATATTATATGATTTATAATATTAAGGAGTTTTGACAAATTATATTTGTATAAATTATTCATTGTGAACCAATTATAAAGGTGCAATTGGCGAACGTCATAATTTGTATTAATATCTTTGTGCTCTACAAAACCTTTTTGCAAACTTACTGACATCTTTTAAATCTGTTAGAAGTAAAAATATTATTCAATATTAAAAAGAAATCTGTATCAAAGTAAAGTCTTTAGATAAAAGTTTAATAATAATAACTTTTTAGATACTGTATTTCGGAAACTTTTGCGGATACAAGTTCGCGCTTTCGTGCAATCATAGGCACCGTGAATTTGGCGAATATTTAGTTGAACATAATTATATAACTAGTACATGTATAACAATGACTTTTCTAAATTTTCAAGACACGAGTACAACATATGATACTTATAAAAGCGTTCAGTACACATTCAAAACGTTCAAGTTTTGACAGGAATTTAGATTTTATATATAAATAGTCAATGTGTATAAGATTATCAACCATTTTCATATACGAGAAAAATGAAAGTACATACGCACCATGTTTGAGTATACAATGTAAATTATACTTAGGATATATCCCCTGTTTAAGTTAACAATCTTTTTCTATGTCGTCGCCTTAGTGCGATAGCATGTAAACTCCTATTAGATTAAGAAAGACTTAACCCGTTAGTGCACTAAGGTAACGAATTGTGGCAACATCTCAATTTAACCACACCTTTACTGAAAGAGACCAAATATATTTTCTATATTCAATATTGAACAGCATTTATTATAATTACAATACTTTACGGTGTGAACAGAAATTATTACATCAAGGCGCTTCCATACTACAATATATACGTATCTTATATTCATGTAAAACCAAGGCCAACATCATACAACCCAAGCGTTTGTAAGGAAAGGTTTAACATAATTTGTTTTGATTTCAATTCCAAAAGAAAATGTTTTCACTAAAAATTGTTCAAGGATTTTATCTTTGGGTTTTATTTATAATTTCTCTAAGTGAAAATTCATTGGGTGTTCTTTATGATATCAAGCCTGTTGGCCACGCTTCAAGTTTGAACTATGAAAATACCTTGATGCAGATTTTGTTGGAAATGAAGGCTGAAGTGTCATTGCTGACGAAAGAAATAAAGGAATTTAAGGAGACAAAAATGGGTAAGTGCAAACTCATTTCATGTGCTATTCCAATTATTGGCCCCCTCTTTTGTTTAGACAAGAATTTGCCCATCCAAAAAGCACATTTGAAACAGAAAACTAAGCGAAAGTTTAAACACTATCATACTTGCTAATGTAACTTTGCCATCATTGGATCCAACATGACTTACACTAAATATTTACATGTATATAATAGGTTATCAACTCAACGCACAAATAAATAGAGTACTGTTGAATGTGAATAAGGAGATCATATTAGGAATGTACAATATTCTATTTTTCAATTTTACATTACGTAAACCATAACCATTACATACACAAATGTTAACATAACTTGTGGTGTTAGCAATCCAAAAACACCTATTTTCATATCAGCAACATTTTCATTCTTTTGCGCCATTGAATGTACATGATCAAACCATAACACTTTGCTCATAATTAAAATGTATATAAAATTCTCTTTGCAATTAAACTGATAGTTGAATGAAGAGCTATGTCCCTTTCCCATTTGAAATTCCAAATTTTAGTAATGTTTCACGGATTGTTCTGTGTAGGTCTGTAATTTCTCATCACATATCAATGAAATACGCTTTAAACTTGAAAGAATTATACATATACGCCACTATTGTATTCCTTAAATAAATGTATGAGACAATAAGACTCACAATTGTCCTCCATAATGGACTCTGACTTTCCTTTTAGGGATTCTTTTTCAGAATATGTTTTTCAAAATGTATTAAGGGAATTCCCTTCAAATGAGTACTTATCAGTAAAGTACTTATCAGTCGACAAAATGAGAACCTGATTCGAAAAGATGATTTACATTACTGTTATGTACCCTTTTACAAATTACAAACATTCACAAAGCAAATTAAGTTTTCATTATAGTTGGAAAGATGATGCAAAGGAAACGATGTTGTTACTTGGAAGGCTATGGTATTATAACAACGACATCAATCTATTGCCAAACAATATTTTCCCGTCACCTGACAAATATTTCTAATACTTTGACATTTAATGCTATATCGATACCTTTGTTAAAACATGCATCAATTAAAATTGAAAAAAAAATCCCCATGAATTCAATAAATTTAATAACTTTCTTTTTCTGACACTATAAAGGGACTATCCTGTTTCAATGTTTTTTTTCAATATTGATAATTTAAGAGTAGTTGCAAAATAATGTGCATCATATTCTGATTTAAAATGTAGTTATACACCTGTTAATAAATAAAGTCCTTCATTTTTGTTTTGATATAAAAATTCTAGTTTTTTAAATGTGTAATGTCATATCATTTTCCGTTTTTTGTTAGATGAAAACGGAACATACTCCAGCGTTTCTACAACAAATATTGTAAAGACTTTGCTTGAATTGAAGAATGGTATGGCAGCACAGGCAAAGGAAATTGATGAACTAAAACGCAGCGGTATGTAAACAGCAATGAAAAGTAATGATTAATGGAACATATCAAACATGAAAATTATGAATAATTGAACATATCAAACAGTAGAAATATAATTAATTGGACATTTAAAATTATAACTCAATTTTAAAGTGTTTATTTGAAAAGTAAACAGCAAATTTTTGTGGGTAGTTTTACTGTTTTTTAAGTGCAATATTGCATGCAATATCATATTCATGATCATAATAATGATACAAACAAGAAATAAGACAGGTAAAAATTTATTATGTTTCATTTGATAAAGATTTTGTTTCTTTTTTTCTTTTCGATAAATGTATTGTATGTCAAAAAGGAAAATGTTGGTGTTGGTGAATGAAAAGCTACTGTAACAGTACAATTTTTTAGTATTTTGCAGAATTAAGAAAAATATATGCAATATAATGTCCTGAAAAAGTGATCTTTTCAATGTACTGGCCACTATTTGTTTTAGTTTCTTTTCTAATTTTCTTTTTCTCTTATTTTGCAACTTAGAGGCTGTATCAATAACGTTGATACATAATCACAACCGTGACTCATAATAATACAATGTTACGTGACATTCACAGATACTGTAATTTTATGCTATTCCGTAGGTCATAAATAGTATGACTTGGTTAATATGTCTATAGATGAAACTCTGAAATAAAAATGATTATCAAAAGGTGATAAGAAATTTATATGAGATTGGGAAATGTGATTCCATTCTTTTCTTTATTAGACTATACGCCGCATTTCATGAAATAGCGAACGTGTCACATTCAAGGTTTCATGATAAAAGTTGGGTGTTTCTAAATTCAAACTTTCACATTTTTCATGTTCAAATGTCAAAATTTTGCCGGGAGTGTTGATTATTTAATAGAATACATCTCTGTTTATGCAATTATAATTAATAAATGCTTATGTTCAATGAACATTCATTTTCTTAATTGTAGTTGAAATTATTTTGTTACTGTGAACAGTGAGAAAAGAAATAGAATAAAAAATGCCTATTTCAGACGATAAAGCAGTAGCATTTATGGCACAGCTGTCTAAACACATGGTGAATCCACCACAACACACAGTCGTTGTATTTGATTCGGTTTTAACAAATGTTGGGGGTGCATACAAATCAAGTTCTGGAGTGTTCTTTGCACCTGTTAACGGAACATACACAATACATCTTGTTGCAAGTTCAAGTCCAAAGACAACATCTGACTATGTAAGTTCTATTTATGTTATCAAAATCGTGTGACAAACAAACCTACTCACATTATTATATAAATAACACATGGGTTTGTGGGTAACAGTAAAAATATCATCCCGAGGAAAATACTGTTACCCGAGGCGTAGCCGAGGGTAACAGTATTTTTACGAGGGATGATATTTTTACTGTTACTCACAAACCCATGTGTTATTTATTTTATTACCCCGAACAAAAATACTGAGATGATCTGAAATTGTCAACTAAATCTAACTGTAACAAAAATAAACCAAGAATAACAATAACTAAACTGTCCTTACCTTTTAAGTTTTAAGTGTACTTTACCGTAGGCCTACTTGAGAAGTTTTCTTTTTCTTTCATTCTTTAAGCAAGTGATGATATCTACAAATCATAAACATACAATAAGCTAGGTTTTATTTAGGAAACAAAACACTAACCCATTTACACGATTATGATCTGTGAAATCGGATCCTTCTGTTTCCAGAATATTCTTAGCATGGTTTTTGACAAAATAACGATGATATCCTATGTCCACCATATCTGTAACTTTTCACTGACTAAATTTGTTAAATAATCCTTTGTTGCATGCTTAAATCGTCTGTATGTTCCAGTTTGACACATTATTTACATTGCAATTACTTCCGTTGAAAACGGATGTTCACTTTTCGACTATTCAGCAAAAAGATATTTTATACGCGAAAAGCTCACCAGGGTGCAAACAACTAAATTTTATGAGTGTCATAGGGACTCAAGAGGAGAAATTGATGTCCTATCGGGGTTTAACGTTGAAAATAAGAATGAATCGAGAACAAAATGGCGGCCATTTCATTTCATTTTATTTAGGAAATAGACCACGTGACCTCTTAAAAAATACTGTTACCTATGTAACAGTACAAAATTCTTAGTCACGTGGTACACTTGCATTAACAGTACAAATAACTCCCAGAGGCCTATGGGAAATTAGCATTACGATAAAAAGTGAGGGGTAATAATATATAATAATTCGTAACATAATATTTAGCTGATTTTTGCTCCGATGTAATTTAAAGTATAAGATTTGTTCCCGAATTTAATCACACTCATAAAGTACTATTTTTTTGTTTGTGTTTGGTTTGTGTCTTTTGTTACCATGTTTCGGAAAATCCATAATACGTTCAATATTTTACGTTCTCTTCTTCCAGCTTCACTTGTACATCATGCACAACATGCTGAAAGTTGGTTACATTTTCATGGACCAAATTCCTGACCGTGCTACAATAAGATCCACGTCTATTGTCATACAACTACGTGCCGGGGACACCGTGTTTGTTAAAATTGGAAACCCCAACCCGAAAGGAACGCTCTTAGGTTCTTAACTTTCATACAGTCTTCAGTGGTTTCTGATCAATTTGATTTTTTCTTTCAAAAGTAAACTTTCTAGAAAAAGTGTCAAATTGAAATTATTTTATATTCATTCTTTTGTAACAATGCTATAATCAAATTGTATTTTTCACCAGTTTATAATGTTTACATACCATTTCCACTAAACAATCCGACTTTTTAATTATACAAGAACCACCGGCTGATATACTAGTCTAACACACATCTCTGCTTTGTAATCAATTTTTCTTGGCTGATCGGAAATATTCCCTTGAAAAGAAACATATTCTAGTATAAGTGCATGCACACTGATTTGAAACTGATTTCAAAATGATATAAAAACAAAAGGTAAAAAACAGAAGAATGTGACTGTATAAAATCTATAACTACGTACACAATACATGAAATAATTTAAAATAAACTAGTATTTCACAATTGAACACTGTTTACATTTCTTTTGCAACATTATGATTAAAAACGTCATCAAATCCCTTATTTTATAACACATAAGTCACCGGATTTATATAAAATGAAGAAAAGCTTTTAAATCATATTTACTTAGCTGAACTGATAATATTTGCTTTAGAACAAAAGCATAAACATGTGTATGTACATTTCCACTGATTAATTTTTCTATTTCAAGATTTTACAAAACATAAAATATATAATCTACAACTATATACAGTAAAGTCATAAAGCTTCTAAAATATTATATTATTATAATGAACAGCCAAAATAAAGTGTAGAAAAGCATATTGTGCAATAAAAGTCATTTGTTGCTCATATAATGGCCTTTGCCACGGGAATAAATGCAAATTAGCACAGTCATTACAGTAACTACTACATTTATCTTTTGCGGGGTTTAAAATGAAAAAGTTAATATATTCGTGAAGTATACATATAAATGTTAATATAAAAATGTGTATATAAATAATTATATTAATGAATATTCAAGTGTTTATAAAGTAATGCACATAAAGCTGGATACGTAACATGTATTGCATTTGTAAAGATTTTTGTAACAACTAACAAGTAGTTTGAATATCAATAACATTTTATAAACATATAAACCATTGTAAGGCACACACAGCTTAAAATAATAGTACAACGTTTGAAAGTATAAGGTTAGACCTGTTGACATTTTCGGATCCAATCTTTGTAACTGAAGGATATTTTTCTGGCGAATATTCTTCAAGACATGTATCGAGTGCAGCATTTAACTTCATTATAGAAGCATATTTGGTGATTGCTTTTCTTTGTTAAATCTAGACCAATCGTCAACAGTGCCTAAAATAAATAAAGAACACTTAACATCACATATATGTATATCATAATTAATTTCAAAGTCAATAAAAAGTAATAGAAAAGTGTTAATTTTCAAAGTCTTAAATAAAATTATTCCGTATTGATGATTTTCTAAAGCGATATATTCAAAACAAGGCAGAAAACGAATGTCAGAAAACAAGTCAGGCTAATAATGTAAGGAAAAATGAATAGAAACCCCTACTTTAAAAAATTTAAACATTTTGCATTTCCATTTTCCTTCTTACACGTGTATTACTTTAACTGGATAAATTTGGAATTTTAGATTGTCATATTACATGTATATTAAAGGTACATTATTGCCTTAGAAATCAATAAATTTTCATTCCTAAGAAATGCTGAACCATAGTGTTTGTATAATGGAATGAGGGCATGTTAGATGATAAACAACAGAATAGTGGACATTCATTCCTTCATCCGATATGCGGTGAACAATTTTCAATCACGAGGTCATACGTTGCTTTCATGTTTGGCTTACTAATGTCGTGAAGGGCATAAAAAGTAGTATTTCTATAAAATTTATTAAAGGGTAATTTCTATGCTACTTCCTATGAATCTTATTGTCGATGCGCTAAAGAGTTTTAACATAGAATGTTGATGACATCTTGCACACGTTATAACTGCGCGTAAACAAAATAAAAAGCTCTTTCATGCGGGCATTTTGGAAATACTCTTTCATAAAATTCAATTATTTTGAATTTGCAAACAGAAGAGTTTCTTTCTTAGTGGACTTTCTCACATAAAAAAAGTTCAGCCTAGAGTGAGGCTCGACCCACAAATATTTAAAAATCTAAATCAAGTTCAACCCGTATTTATACAGTAAATTAATACAGCTTCTAAAATATTATATTATAATGAACAGCCAAAATAAAGTCTAGAATATTATATTGTGCTATATAAGTCTTTTGTTGCTCATAAATGGCCTTGGCCATGGATTTAACTAAATCAAATTTTGTTCTTTGTTGTCACATGACGTGAATATGTTTTTGTATCGGAAAATAAACTGAGCATGTCACTGGGACCCGGAAAAGGTTAAGTAAAATGGGTCTTACTTTGTTAAAAAATGGGTGTTACTTTTTAAATCATTTTACGAAATAACAAGCAGATTTCTCAGGAACATTAAGAACATTGTAAAAAGTGCACCCTATTAATAATATATGTTATATGCTAGACACTCCTAAAAGCACATGCAATTTTTTCCCTGGGCGGGATCATTAACAAGATATTATTTAGATAATTAAATTTTACTTGAGATAGATTTGAAATAGTTGCAATGAATGATGCACATAAAGCCAGCGTTAACATTGTCCGAATTTTGTGTTGTGTGATATTCTGTGTTGTGTGGTATTCTGTGTCTTCATCCAGTACAAACCTGTAGTCCTTAAATGGCCGGGTTTTAAAATGTATAATTAGATTTTTTAACCAACATATTAAGCCAATTGCATTGTACAGAATTATATTGTTAATATAATCAAGTCAGTAAATCAACGGCAATTGAAAAAAAAACGTAATGTCGTGATCCTAAGTACATGTGTATAAGGCACCATAGGCGGTTCTGATGACCCACCTTTGCTTAGCATTCTTAGTAAAATATTTGTAATACATAAGTTAATGAACATTTGGTAAAAATTTAATGATTTATTGTTAAGAACAGTCATTTTAAAAATAAATGACAATTATTCATTCAAGTAGTAGTTACTTTTTTGTATCCTAAAGCAAATGCAGCAGTCATAGGTATTTTAGTCCAACGGATTCCATTCAAATTACGTTATCTAAAACTGTCACATTGGTAGGGGAATGAAGATTCATTTATCGAGCACTGAATTGTAAACAAAATACAATCCAGTTTGACGCGTAAGTTAAAATTAATTCAAACTTGATAAAATATTTGTTGACTGATAGAGTTTTGCTTATTTTTTTCCTAAACAAAAGTAGGGTGCGAAAAAGAACAGCGTTATACGATAATCGGCATGAAATTTAATCTACTGAATCGAATAAAACCTGTGGCGTTTAGTTAATTTTAGCATGAAATGAAAATAAACATGATAACACGGAAAATATAAATTACAAATGTGTTATTTTTTTTTGCTTTAAAATGGTTTAAAATCTATCTGAGGGTAAAAAAATAACAGCTACATAACATTGTAGTATCCCTAACCAGTGTTTATTTTGGCACTTTTTATACCTCTTTTTTTTTTATTCTTTTGTAAAGTTGAACAAAAATCACGAGGAATATAAACAATTAATTTAACCTGTTAACCGATTTAACAAAAGTAAATGTGGGGTTTCGATTCTTTTTAAAATACTGCTTTTTTTATTCGACTAAAAAACGATTTCAAACATTTACAGCACATAGGGAAACTGCTTTATTTTGATGAGCATATTGTTCAAGCTAATTTTTCAGGTATATACCAATTTGTACGTTGCTGGTGTAATGTTTATTTATCATTATCAAACAATTGTTTTTAAACATTGTATTAGCATAGTGTTTTTACGCTCTCTTAGCAGCTCACTGAAAACACTTAAGTGAGCGATACTGAAACATTCGAAACCAAAGCGCAGAATTTAGTGTTTTTTTAAGTAAGTTTAACATTTTAGATGGAGAATTTCCGGACTTAAAAAAATTTACGGGCGTTTTTATACAAGTCATAAGGGAAATTGGTTGACACTTGATCCATATTGTATCATTGAAGACATTCTTGATTATTAAAAAGATAAATTTAATTGTATGTCATTGTATTTTAAAAAAACGAAGAGCCAGTGAAGTCATTTTAATAAAGATCATCAAGGAGAGGCGGCGTCAATGAACGCAACCCCCTACACAACCCACACGACCCAGCAATACAGGGACACCGGTAAGGGAGCACAGCAACACCAGGGCACAAGGGCAAAAGTACGATTTTCTACAACAGAAAAAAAAACTGATGATAAACCGAAGCGTATTACTTCGTCTTGTTTTTTCATATATTCCCATTTGTTGGCAGTTGGTGCTACAAAGGCATGTTATTTAACATGCCAATTAAAATGAAATGAAA
Source organism: Ruditapes philippinarum (assembly GCF_026571515.1). Taxonomy (NCBI): domain Eukaryota; kingdom Metazoa; phylum Mollusca; class Bivalvia; order Venerida; family Veneridae; genus Ruditapes; species Ruditapes philippinarum. Next base: position 74,743 of record NW_026861200.1, on the reverse strand, counting down.
CTGAAATTAACAACCACAAACTTATATAATCTCTCATTTGATAGAGAAATATCCATTTTTTTTTAAGCAATGGATGACATAAAATTGCTGATGGTTGGCCATTATGTATAAGGGAGGATTGTGTATTCCCCTTTAAAGCAAAATAGATTAAACAAAACTGGAAGAGATTTCTCTAGAAGGTCCGCACATACGTAGCACATAGACAGAATGCCATATAGTGTGAACTAAGGGCATAAGACTATGTATGATTTGTTTTGTTTTCTGTATAAAACCGCAGTGACTTTACCTATATTTTCTATCAAATGGAATTGTAAAACGAACCTTTCAATAGCTGAAAATTACCATTGTTAAAAAATCCAGCAGTTTTTTGAAATTTTGCAATTTCATGTTGTGGTTATACATATAAAATGGAATTTTTTAGTTTCTTGTTTATGGCCGTTTTCAATTTGGGTGATTCCAGTATTCCTACTTGAATACTAAAATAATCACCCTTAGGTATGTGGTCTGCTTTTTTAAATTTTGTCTTTTGACGTATATCTGTTGATATGCAGGATTCATAACCTTTGATCCGCTTTTCAAAATCCCATTTTATTTAGTTCCGCCATTGTTTTCTTGTTAAGGCACACACGCATTCTTTTACTTGGGGACCAATACACCGCTTTTCATGAAATGTCACTACTGTGTCACATTGAAGGTTCCATGATAACCGCCCGTATGAACACCATCTGCGGATGTTTCTTAATTTAAAAATCACCATTTTTTGTGATTAAATGTTGAATTCTGGCTTAAGCCGGTGGCTTTAGGGGCGTAGAACAGCTAACTTGCATTTTCCAGTACCGTCCATGAACGAGCCCTCGATCAAACCGAGCCTCGCAACACATTTTACAATTTATCCGTATTGGGTCTTTCTTTAGGGATTCATGTTTTTTCACTTATTTCAGTTTCTACAAATTATGTTGTTCGTTTAAAGGACTATTAACATAAAATATGAAAAAACAAATTCAACAAGGATTGAATACAATCCCCAACACACCCAGCAACACAGAAACAAACCGAACTGGAGGGCCCGGTAGACCCAAAATTAAACAAGGCCAACAAGGAAAAGTTTAGAACGGGGAACGATTTACTTTAATAATCAATTATGTTATATTAAGGAAAATTAAGAATCAAACAATGCAACAAATAAGAAATAATAGAAACTGACAAGGAATCCCAAAAGAGACGAATTAATTAACAAGCCTGCAAACGTAAATGGTTGCACAAACTCTATATTATGTATCGAAACAGGGAACATATTTTCAAAATCAAAAAATATATCGTACATATAATAAGGAAATTTATATCAATTTTGAGTGCATTGTGTAGAATGATGCTCGGCTCAGGAATATTTATCAACGAAAACCGAAAAGGCCCAGATAAATTAATTTCAAAAACATTTTCAAACAGTAAACCATGCATAATCCACTATAAAGCCCAAAAACAATGGATGTCAATTTATAGTCTAACATGTGGGATGAGCAAAGTATTAAAACATTGAAGTGGGTCTGATGTCAATATGTTAAAGACTACGTTGTGGTGGATTGTTTGACACGGGGAAGGGGAATCTCGTGACGTCATTTGAATTATTGACGTCATATATTAACGTTATATTACGTATAATGCATTTCTTTCTGTGTACTGTTCATCTTATTTGTAATAAATAATAACTTGACTGTCGGCTAATTGTTTGATTGGGGAAAAGTGTAAAGCATGTTAGAACTAAAATACAATTATTTCTTTTTCTATTAAGTGAGAATACTCAGAGTGTTAATTGTTAACGTTCCATAATTTCCATTTTTAAAAACAATCATATTTTCCTTATGGGTAACACAATATGTAGAATGGACCATAACCACCTTGGATCGTTGCTCTTTTGACATTTATGTAAATCATTAAACAATCATTAAATTTTCAGAAAACTGACTTATTGTTACCTGCTTGTGATTTTAGACCGGCTATAAATAAACTCGTATCATCTGAATGGAAAGCAAATTGGGACAATGCCGTTTTTAATTAACTTCACGATATAAACCCATCTCTTGATGTGTCACCATCTCTATCTCTGTCAACCGCCGCGTGATCAAACAGTTCTTCTTCGATGCCGAATTGGACACACTAAAAATTACCTTACAAATGACAATGCCCCTTTCTGTGTAGGTTGTAAATGAAAAATTTTACTGTCAAGCATTTTCTTCTTGAATGTCATGACTTTTCACAGGCCCGTAATAGATTTTATTCTGTAAATTCACTCAAAGAACTTTTTAATACAATTCCATCAAAAAACATAATTGATTATTTGAAAGAGATAAACTTGTATTCTAGGATCTAATTGGTTCATTTCTATTGTCATTTACAAAGTTTTACATAACATTTTAAGCCTATTATAGCATTTGGCACGATATGGCCAGTTATGTGTTGACGTGCCGTAAAACTCCACACATACAAACAAATGTAAATGTTGGACCTCCAACAAATAAGCTTTTATTCAAGTGCGAGATACTAACATTTGACGTACGGATCTCTTCGTTTAGAGCTGGTTGATTTATTTGTAAGCGTTTACTTAGTCGTTTTAACCAATTCTCTACTAACTTTACTGTTTTTGAACTGCTTCTGTTAGCTGTGAACCCTGCACAAATGCCTTCGTCTTCGGACTGGGACCACATGTCAAAATAACCTCTGAAAAACTTGAATGAAATTTGAAGAAATACCGTGTCAACATCTGTGTATAGAATATTTATTGACTCCTTTAAAGGTTGAGAATATAGACTGGACGTGCCGAGGCCATTTGTCTGTAACTAATACTGTTTCAAACAAGTGGAGATGAAATGTTTAAAATCCAGATCCGGATAATTACTACTAAAGGTCTTGAATATTTTCTTTTGATTTTGCGAAAACGAGGTCATCCTCAGCTATTACAATCACATTAACTGTTAGATCCAGTTTTCGAAAATACAACAACCATTTTAAAAAAAGTCAAAGAAAACTTTATTAACAGTAAGAAAAATTGTCTGTTAGTGAATTTTTTAACAAAAGTGAAATTTGAAAATATATAGTAAACTATGAAAAATAATACAAAAAAGTACTATCTGAAAAAAAGAAATCAGATATCAGTAATACGATGGAAGTTAAATATATCGCACGGTAACTTTGAGTGAAACTTTGTAAGGTGTGATCCTACAGAAGCATTGATCATAAAACTACATGAAAATTGCAATCGGTTTGATTGAGTTAGAAAACGATGGATAATAAAATAAATCAACATCCCTCAGGCCCTTAGCACTTGCTTGAGCGGAACTCAATTATCAACATTTTAAAGTGGTGTTTTTCCAAACAAATCTTTGATTTTTGTAAAAGAATTGTCACAAAATATTCTCTAGTTGATGGTACTTTCTATTCAAATAGGCTCTTTGTTTCTGGTATTCAGAAAAGGTTTTATTTGTTCTTTTTTTATAGCATATTATTAAAGGGACCTAGACTTCGTGACGTATAATTGTTTGACAAAAGGATGATCATAAATTAGATTTAGAACTAGCAGTATTTCATCAAGAACTGTTGTCACGTTGATTGTTTGCCGATCTTACTGTGTCCAATGATATTTTACTTTCTTGTAACTTGGAAATCACGAGTACAATCTTTTGAATCGTCTTTCTTTAAACATTCGAAAACTTTTTTTGTCATTATCATTGAACTGTTTTAACCTATTCATGATTTTTGAATTCTTCAACGTGTGTTTCTTCCGTGCATGACCATGTGGGTGAGATTCAATTGGATGAATACCCTGGTATTCACACAAATGAATGCAGATATATGAAATAGAACATAATTACAGTTTGTATTTTTCATACCATTTAGATATTTAATCAGTGCCATAAGGTTAAATACTTGTTTACACCGTCAATACCACGTGTGAAATAACTCTTTCCAGACGGGAGGTAATTCATTGTGTACTTGTTAAAAGAACACTCGCGTAGTTACTTCCCGTAAATTTTGAAAATCAAGACATGGCAATAAGCATTCCAAAAAAAAATATATGGGCATTTTTCTCTTTATCACGTTTTCACCACTGTTTTACTTCGTACAAAGAAATAGTATTTCATTTTCTAAATTTAAAAGTTTAAAACCCACATACAAAACCCCAGCCCCCACAGTTTAGGGTCATTTTGTTCCAAAATTTGATATCAAAAGGTATTAAAATTTTTTATTTTTTGTTCGTTTAGAGCAGGCCCCGGTTTACGGGTTTAAAAGTTCAAATCTTTAAAATTTTATTTTCGCCACAATTTAAAATATAATCCCCTGTATTTATATGTAGATTTGGGTTTCAAAGTCACGCCCCGTAATTTTAAAGTTTTTAGGGGAATTTTGGCCGACCGATATTTTTAAAAATTATTTTTCCCCCATCCTCAGTTTTAAAATTAAGCAACCCGTTAAATTTTTTGTGCATGGGCAAAAAGGAAATAAAAACAGTTGTTGCTGCTTGTTGAACAATGCCAAGCACTTAAGCATGTGAGTAACGGGTACCTTTAGTCTCATGCAAACATTATTTCACAACAGGCCGTAGCTGAAAACGTTATTTCGAATGAAGAATTTACAATTTAAAAAGTTCTGTTATACATGTTACATCTCTTTTTACAAATATTTCTATTTTCTTTTTATTCATTTTACCTGTTTTGTAATAGATATACCATTGCTGCGTTGACGATTTCTGGGTTTGCCTAATTTATACCATAATCACGTGACCTTTCTTATGCCTTGACCTCACGAGACGAAGTAGAGTGAGGTTGCATAAGAAAGGTCACGTGATTATGGTATAATTTACGCAAACCCAGAAATCGCCAACGCACCAATGGTGTATCTGTTTTAACCTATAGCTCCGCCCAGAAACACTTACTCCTTCGATCTTAATTTGCATAGCAGAAATGACGTAAAATGAGCTGTCAATCAAAATAACATGACGCTACTGTTTTAACCTATTACTCCGCCCAGAAAAACTGAAAATTATACTATAGTCTGGGTATGGTATAATTTACGGTTATTGGAAATTATACTTGGAAGAATTTTACATAAGAAGCGCTGAAGAGCTTTAGGTTAACTACACATACCTAGATAATTACCTTGGTCGTGATACAGTATATCTGAAAGATGAATTCAGACCAAAGATCAGTATCAGCACTTACCTTCCTTTAAAACAATTGTATCAATTGTCTACATGCATCTTTCAAAAATAGTTTTGACACTTGTTGATTGTTTTTAAAGGACAAATATATCCAAAAGATTACATAAATAAAAACATCTTAAGGTACTCTATCAATTTGCAAACACATTTTGTTAAAACTAGCAATATTTTCTTTTGAGAGGAAGAATCACGTATAAATGAGAGATAATACAAAAAAGTGGATACGTGATAAGTTGATACCGACCTCTTGATTCTGTTTATATCTTGTTTGTTAGATTTAATCTCTATGTATTGTTATGGTTTTAAACATGTTATCAGCAAGCATACAAGTTTATTTACTTTGCGTGACTTTGACCTTAACCCAAAGAAACCATGTATATATCCAGATATTTAGAGAAGATCTTATAAATTAAAGATAAATATCTAAGACATTGACCTCTTCCAAGGTGGGTTTTACTGTAACATACTGCAAGTTATGTATTTTTACTGAAAGTTATGTCCACATTATCTCTCAATATGCGATTACAGGATTTTCCGCCAAGCTGATGACCACTTTATTCAGTTGTTTTTAAGATATAAGGCAAAAAATAATTATCATTGTTGATCTTTTATTGCACATTAAAATACATTTCAAGGTTGTGTCCAACATGTTAAGCATGAGTATGGCAGGCTGTTAACAAGGGAGTCAAAACACCATGATTTTAAATGAAATTATTGTGTTCTGGCCGATTTGTGCCTGGAGAGAGTGATCCTCGGAATCATTAATCACCAGAAAATTGCATGAAAATTGCAGAGTCTGTACATGAGGGATAATGAAAATGTGAAACATCCCTGATGTACTTTAGCACCGACTTCAGCGATAACATAAAAACTTATTCTTTAAGCACAATACATGTTTATCATGTTTCACTAAAGCAAATTACAAAGAATTTAAAATAGACCGTTATGATGACCGTTTGATGTCTATAGGAAATGACATTAAATGTAGGTGTTGTAAAATGAGTATCGCTGAAATTGCATTGAAATATGTTGGTATTTTGATGATATGTCTTCCATACTTCTTTGACTTTGATTTGCACAAAACTTAATCTTTCAAACTTGAAATATTTTCTAAATAAACAGTAATAAATCATTGATGCAGTAAATCGTTTCATTCCATGTTTGACATAAATTCGTATCCAAATCAAATAATAAAAGTAATGTGCCGATGAAATACGTGGAAAACAAAATGAAACAAAAACATTCAGATTTTTCAACTCTAAGACTGTTTATAAGCTTTATATCCTGATTACAAAAGTTTTTTAATGTTAAGACTTTGGTAGAAGAATACTGTTGAAAGAAAAAAGGTTCATAACAGGAAAAAAACTTATTTACAAAGTTTAGACAAAGATAAACGCCTTAAATATGTTTATTCATGTTAACAACCCATTTCTTAAGCATTATCTAGATCATGATCATTAAAACTCAAAACTACTAAAAGAATTTAGACTAAAGAACAGTATTATCAGTTGACTTTTAACTTTAAAGCTATTGTATACATTATTCCCATACGTTTTTCAACAGTAATATATCTTCCTTCTGCATTGTCTTTACTGACAAATATATTCACAAATGACACAGATTGAAACTTCTTAAGATATTTCCATCCATATAAAATAGAGAAAAATGGACTCCCTATGGAACGCCAAAACGACAAAATTGTAAATGTTGCAGACTTGGTTTGAATGAGCCTTTTCATGGACGACACAAGTGTCCAAACTTGGATAGGATGTACAATATTATATGATTTATAATATTAAGGAGTTTTGACAAATTATGTTTCCATAATTTTTTTATTGTGAACCAATTATAAAGGTGCAACTGACGAACGTCATCATTTGTATTAATATCTTTGCACTCTACAAAACCTTTTGCAAATTTACTGACATCTTTTCAATCTGTAAGAAGTAAAAATGTTATTTAATATTAAAAAGAAATCTGTCTTTAGATAAAAGTTTAATAATAATAACTTTTTAGATACTGTATTTTGGAAACGTTTGTGGATACAAGTTCGCGCTTTCGTGCAATCATAGGCATGTTTATAAGATTATCAACCATTTTAATATACGAGAAAAATGAAAGTACATACGCACCATGTTTGAGTATACTATGTAAATTATACTAAGGAAATATCCCCTGTTTTAGTTAACAATCTTTTTCTATGTCGTCGCCTTCGTGCGATAGCATGTAAACTCCTATTAGATTAAGAAAGACTTAACCCGCTAGTGCACTAAGGTAACGAATTGTGGCAACCTGTTAATTTAACCACACCTTTACTGAAAGAGACCAAATATATTTTTATATACATTGAACAGCATTTAACATAATTACAATACTTTACAATGTGAACAGAAATTATTACATTAAGGCGCTTCCATACGACAATATATACGTATTTTATATTCATGTAAAACCAAGGCCGACATTATACACCCCAAGCGTTTGCAAGGAAAGGTTTAACATAATTTGTTTTGATTTCAATTCCAATAGAAAATGTTTTCAATAAAAACTGTTCAAGGATTTTATCTTTGGGTTTTATTTATAATTTCTCTGAGTGAAAATTCAGTGGGTGTTCTTTATGATATCAAGCCTGTTGGCCACGCTTCAAGTTTGGACTATGAAAATACCTTGATGCAGATTTTGTTGGAAGTGAAGACAGAAGTGTCATTGCTGACGAAAGAAATAAAGGAACTTAAGGAGACAAAAATGGGTAAGTACAAACTCATTTCATGTGCCCTTCCAATTATTAGTCCCGTTCTTTGTTAAGACAAGAATATGTCCATCCGAAAAGCACATTTGAAACAGAAAACTAAAGGAAAGTTTAAACACTATCATACTTGCTAATGTGACTTTCCAACATGCACTTACACTAAATATTTAGATGTATGTAATAGGTAATCAACTTAACACACAGGTAAACAGAGTACTGTTGAAAGTGAATAAGGAGATCATATTAGGAATGTAAAATAGATATTTTCCATTTAACATTACGTAAACCATAACCATAACATGCACAAACGTTAACATAACTTGTGGTGTTAGCAATCCAAAAGCACTAATTTTCATATCAGCGAACATTTTAATTATTTTGCGCCATTGAATGTACCTGAACAAACCATGACATTTTGCTCATTATTAAAATGTAAATAAAATTCATTTTGCAGTTCCGATAGTTGAACGAAGAGCTATGTCCCTTTTCCATTTTAAATTCCGAATATTAGTAATGGTTTACGGATTGTTTTGTGTATGTCAATAATTTCTCATCACATATCAATGAAATACGCTTTAAACTTGAAGGAATTATACATATACGCCACTAATGAATTCCTTAAATAAATGTATGAGGCAATAACACTCATAATTGTCCTCCATAATACACTCTGATTTTCCTTTAAGGGATTCTGTTTCAGAATATGTTTTTCAAAATGTATCAAGGGAATCCCTTCAAATGAGTACTTATCAGTATAGTACTTAGGCAATAGAAAATAAATTCCTAGATTCTCATCCCCGCCCGCCCGTCAAAAATTGCTCCGCCCGAACGATTTTTATTTTCAAAAAAAAAAAAAAAAGAAAGAAAGAGAAAGAATTAATTTTTTTGCTTGATTACTGTGTACGGATGCCGAGTATTTAAAGTATATAAGTGTATCATCATCTGTGTGGCCGACAGTCCGTCAATCTCGGTCCTGGCTGAATAAAGACCGAGATAAAATTTCATACCATGAAAAATCCTCGCGTCCAAATAAATTTCTAAGAGCTAAAATAGCCTGCTTTGATAGTTAAAATGAAATGTGTTAAAGTATTTTAACTATATTGAAGTTTGAACCACAAAAGACCAATTTTGGACAAGTCAAATAGTCAGATAAACAGCAGTTCATAACAGCATCGGTAAATTTTGCCGTAAATTACAAATTTTGAAGTTTTGTTTTACAATGCCTTTTGAAATAGCAGCTGAAGAACAATTTAAAAATACTCATAAAATAATTAATCTGATAAAATTAATATCAACAACAACTAGCATTGTGAATGGTTATGCAGGAAACAGACATTTTTTCGTTTGTCACATATTTTCGCGATGCCGATTTTTATAATACAAAAAGAAGTCACCAAAAGGAAGCCTTGTATTGATAAAATTTGTCCAAAAACACTTAAAATATAGTTTATTTATTAAATTTACTTACTGTTTTGTTTACATTAGTTTAGAATGAGACATTTGCCAGTGTGTGTTGTACAATGGATATTTTCCTAAGGGAGGGGGTGTGTGGGATCACAAATATATTGTACAAGCTTCATGATGGAATTAATCAAGAAGAAACAGCAAAATTGGGAGTTTCAAGATTTTGAAAATCCTAGTGAGGACCATGATTATTTCTACCGTCCACATTTTATTTTGTTTCTTCATTGAAAGCCAAACTAAGAAAAGCCGTCATTTTGACATTCCCCCAGGTTTTTATCATATAATACTAGAAATGTCACGGCCTGAAATAATCATCTGAACCAAAAATAAATAAAAGGGTGCCGGTCCTTGTGGCCTTAAAAATGAATTTCGCTTATAATCTTCATGGTCAGCGTGCTGCTTGATTTTGTATGTAATCTTTAGAATAAATATATTCATAAATAAGATAGCTTTTTAATATAATAGGTAAATCTCTGTACTTTCTTTGCCAAATTTTCAATAGCTTAGATGTTATTTTTGCAATGTGATATATAAATAGGATTGTCTTTTTGTGTAGCTTCATTGATTGAATAAATTAATTTACTCATGTTAAAGCACTTTTGATCGGCATTGGCATAGAACACCTTTATTCAACTCTTATAAAATTAAGATGTCTTATTATGTAACAATACATGTAGATCTGTATATTTTTTATTTTGTCAAAACATCAATTGGTTTGATGTAAAATGTTCAATAAAACAGCAAGATCACAATCAAGATAATTATTATCATGTTGCTTCCATTCTCAATCTGAATCTATATATATCTTACATCCACATAATGTTAGAACCTATTATATAGAACAAAGTCCCAAATATTGACATCTTTGTGTGTCGTTCCAGACCCAGAATGGAAAATAAAAATTAAAATCCACCCACCCGCCCCATTTTTTCCCAAAATTTGGATGAGAATCTAGTTATTTATTTTCTATTGCCTTATCAGTCAACAAAATGAGAACCTGATTAGAAAAGATGATTTACATTACTGTTATGTACCCTTTTACAAATTACAAACATTCACAAAGCGAATTAAGTTTTCATTATAGTCGGAAAGATGATGCAAAGGAAACGATGTTGTTTCTTGGAAGGCTATGGTAATATAATAACGACATCAATCTATTGTCAAACCATATTTTCCCGTCACCTGACAAATATTTCTAATACTTTGACATTGAACGAATAAACAGTATATTTGTGATTTGTTTTGCACCAAGCGCTGCTATATCGATACCTTTGTTAAAACATGCATCAATTAAAAATATTTTCCCCATGAATTCAATAAATTTGATAACTTACTTTTCCTGACACTATAGAGGGACTATCCTGTTTTAATTGATAATTTAAGAGTAGTTTCAAAATAATGTGAATCATATTCTGATTTAAAATGTAGTTATTCACCTGTTAGTAAATAAAGTCCTTCATTTTTGTTATGATATAAAATTCTAGTTTTATTTTAAATGTGTAATGTCATATCATTTTCCATTTTTGTTAGATGAAAACGGAACAAACAACAGCGTTTCTACAACAAATATTGTGAAGACTTTGCTTGAATTAAAGAATGGTATGGCAGCACAGGCAAACGAAATTGATGAACTTAAACGCAACGGTATGTAAACAGCAAAGTAATGATAAATGCAACGTTATCAAACATGATAATTATAAATAATGGAACATATCAAACAGTAAAAAGATGAATAATTGAACATAAGAAATTAAAACTCATTTTATTATGTTTATTTGAAATGTAAGCGGCAGATTTTTGTGTTTTTTTTTTATTGTTTTTTAGTGCAATAATGCATGCAATATCATATTCATGATACAAACAAGAAACAAGACAAATACATGTAAAATCTTTATTATGTTTCATTTGATTAAAATTTTTCTTTTGTTTTTCTTTTTAAAAATGTATTGCATGTCAAAATGGAAAATGTTGATGTTGAATGAAAAAATATCGTACATTTTTTAGTATTTTTCAGAACTGAGAATAAAATATATGCAATATTATGTCCTGACTGTAATGATATATCTAATATACTGGTCGTAATGAAAATTCTTTTTTTCTTCTAATTCTCTATGTTTTATTCTGAGACTTAGAGGCTGTATCAATTATGTTGATACTTAAACACAACCGTGACTCTTAATAAGATAATGTTACGTGAGAATTACTAAAATGCTAGTCCGTAGGTCATAAATAGAATGACTTGGTAAATATGTCTATAGAAGAAACTCTGAATAAAATAAAAAATGTTTATCAAAAAGTGATGAGAAATGTATATGAGATTACATTTCTGTTTAAATAATTATGATTGTTGAATGCTTATGTTCAATGAACATTCTTTATTTTTTAAATTGTAGTTTAAAATTATTTTGTTTCTGTGAACAGTGAGAAAATAAAAACAATAAAAGAATGCCTATTTCAGACCATAAAATAGTAGCATTTATGGCACAGCTGTCTAAACACATGGTGAATCCACCACAACACACGGTCGTTCTATTTGATGCGGTTTTAACAAATGTTGGGGGTGCTTACAAACCGAGTTCTGGAGTTTTCCTGGCACCTGTAAACGGAACATACACCATACATCTTGTTGCAAGTTCAACACCAAAGAAAACATCTGAATGTGTTAGTTCTATTTATGTTATTAAAATCTTGTGACAAACAAACCTACTCACATTCAAATATAATAATTTCGTAACATAAATTTTAGCTGAATTGTGCTTCCGATGTTATTTAAGGTATAAGATTTGTTCCCGAATTTTAATCACACTCATAAAGTAATGTTTGTTTGTTGTTGTTTGGTTTGCGTTTTTTTTTACCATGTTTCGGAAAATCCATATTACGTTCAATATTTGACGTTCTCTTCTTCCAGCTTCACTTGTACATCATGCACAACATGCTGAAAGTTGGTTACATTTTCTTGGACAGCAATTCTGACCATTCTTTAATTAGATCAACGTCTATTGTCATACAACTACGTGCCGGGGACACCGTGTTTGTTAAAATTGGAAACTCCAACCCGAGAGGAACGCTCTACGGTTCCAACTTTCATACAGTCTTCAGTGGTTTTCTGATCAATTGAGTTTTCTTTAAAAGTAAACTCTCTAAAAATATTGTCAAATTAAAATTCATTTATATTTCCTTCTTTTGTTACAATACTATAATTAAATTGTATTTTCACCAGTTCATATTGTTAACATACCATTTTCACTAAACCATCCGACTTTTTTATACAAGAATCACCGGATGATATACTGGTCTAACAAACATCTCTGCTTTATATCAATTTTTCTTGGCTGATTAGAAATACTCCCTTGAAAAAAACATATAAAAGTGCATGCACACTGATTTAAAACTGATTTTTAAATGATATAAAACAAAATGTATCTTTGACTGTATAGAATTTATAATTACGTACAAAATTCATGAAAATAATTTAAAATAATCCAGTATTTTCACAATTTAACAATGTTTACATTTCTTTTGCACATTATGATGAAAGCGCCATAAAATCCCTTGTTTTACAACACAGGAGTCACCGAATTTATATATATATATTCTAAGCTTAATAAAGAAAGCTTTGAAATCAAATTTACTTAGCTAAACTGATAATACTTGCTTTAGAACAAAAGCATATACATGTGTATGTATATTTTCACTGATTATTTTTTATATTTCAATATTTCACAAAACATAAAATATTTAATCTACAACTATATACTGTTAATTCATAAAGCTTCTAAAATATTATATTATAATGAACAGCCAAAATAAAGTCTAGAAAAGCATATTGTGCAATAAAAGTCTTTTGTTGCTAATAAAATAGCATTTGCCACGGGAATAAATGCAAATCAGCACTGTCATTACAGTAATTTCTACATTTTATCTTTTGCGGGGTTTAAAATGGAAAAGTATTAAACATTAGTTCGTGTAGTATACATATAAATGTAAATATAAAAACGTGTATATAAATTATTATATTAATGAATATTGAAGTGTTTATAAAGTAATGCACATAAACCTGGTAACATGTATTGCATTTGAAAAGTTTTTTGTAACACGTAGTTTGAATATCAATAACATTTTATCAACACCATTGTAAGACCTGTTGACATCTTCTGATCCAATCTTTGTAACTGAAGGACGTTTTTCCGGCAAAAATTATTCAAGAATAAGTTCTTTATCACATGAATTGAGTGCAGCATATAACTTCAAAATAGTGAGCATATTTGGTGATTCCTTTTCTTTGTTAAATCGAGCCCAGTCGTCAACAGTGCCTACAATAAACAAAGAACACTTGACAGCTCATTTATGTATATCTTAAATACTTTCAAGGTCAATAATGTTATAGAAAAGAGTTAATTTTCAAAGCCTTAACAAGTCAGGTCATTATGGTAGAAAAACGAAAAGAAACCCGAACTTTATTTTGCATTTCCATTTTCCTTTGGAACTTCCTACACATGTATTACTTTAACTGCATAAATTTGGAATTTTAGATTGTCATATTACATGTATATTAAAGGTACATTATGCCTTAGAAATCAACATATTTTCATTCCTAAGAAATGCCTAGCATACTGTAGTGTTTGTATAATTGAAAGAGGGGATGTTAGATGTTAAACAACTGAATAAAGTAGCGCTGAAGTTCCAGATCTAATTCCAATAAAAAGATGTTCATCGTTTAATAAGATACCAATGTTTTCTATCTTCTAGCCACAGGCAGATATTCGTTCTGCATCCGATATGATGTGAAATTATTTTCAATCACGAGGTCATACATTGCTTTCATGTTTGGCTTGGTAATGTCGTGAAGGGCATTAAAGAAGTATTTCTATAAAATGTATAAAGGGTAAATCTATGTTATTTCCTATTTAAATCTTATTGTCGATGCGCTTAAGAGTTTTAACATAGAATGTTGATGACATCTAGCACACGTTAAAACTGCGCGTAAACAGAATAAAGTGCTCTTTCATGCAGGCAGTTTGGAATTACTCTTACATGAAATTTAATTATTTTGAATTTGCAAGCAGCAGATTTTCTTTCTTAATGGACTTCCTCACTTAAAAAAATGTTCAGCAAAGAGTGAGGCTCGACCCTACATTGATGAGTGCCCCTTCACAAATATTTTTAAATCTTAATCAAGTTCAACCCGTATCTATGCAGTAAATTCATAAAGCTTCTAAAATATTATGTTATACATGTTATAATGAACAGCCAAAATAAAGACTAGAATATTATATTGTGCTATATTAGTCTTTTGTTGCTCATAAAATGGACTTTGCCACGGATTTAACTTATTTGTTTGTATCGGAAAATAAACTGAACATGTCACTGCTGGGACCCGGAAAAGGTTAAGTAAAATGGGTCTTACTTTGTTAAAATGGGTGTTACTTTTAAATCATTTTATAACAAGCAGATTTCTCAGGAACATTTTGAACATTGTAAAAAATGCACCGTATTTATAATGATGAGACGTTAAAATATGTGTATGCTAGCACACTGAAAGCACATGCAACTTTTTCCTGGCGGGATCATTAACAAGATATTATTTAGATATTTACGTTTTACTTGAAATCTATTTGAATTTGTTGCAATGATTGTTGCACATAAAACAAGCGTCAATGTTGTCCGAATTCTGTGTTGTGTGCTATTCTGTGTTTTTAAATGGCCGAGGTTCAAAGCGTATACATGTAATTAAATTTGTTTAACCAACATATTAAGCCAATATCATTGTACAGAATTATATTGTTAATATAATCAAGTGAGTAAATCAACGGCAATTGAAAAGGAACGTAATGTCATCATCCTAAGTACTAAGGCACCAGAAGCGGTTCCGATGACCCACTTTTGCTTAGCATTCTTAGTTGAATATTTGTAATACATTAGTTAATAAACATTTTGTAAAAATTTAATGATTTATTTTTAAGAAATAAATGACAATTATTCATTCAAGTAGTAGTTACTTTTTTGTATCCTAGAGCAAATGAACTCACTCTGTGCAGCAGTCATGGGTATTTTAGTTTAATGGATTCCATTCAAATTACGTTATCTAAAACTGTCACTTTGGTAGGGAAATGAAGATTCATTTATCGAGTACTGAATTGTGAACAAAATACAATCCAGTTTGACGCGCAAGTTAAAATTAATTTAAACTTAATAAAATATTTGTTGAATGATAGAGGGAAACATTTTGTCTTCTAATTTCTTTATTCTTATTTTCTTCCTAAACAAAAGTAGGGTGCGAAATAGAACAGCGATATACGATAACCGGCATTAAATTTTATCTACTGAATCGAATAAAACCTGTGACGTTAGTGAATTTAGCATCAAATGAAAACAAACATGATAATACGGAAAATATACATAAAAATGTGTTATTTTTGTTGCTTTAAAAGGGTTTTGTAAACTTTCTTATCTGAGGGTAAAAACATAACAGCTACATATAAATGTAGTCCCTAACCAGTGTTTACTGGCAATTTTATACCTCGTTTTTTTCTTCTTTGTGTAGTGACAAAATAACGAGGATATAAACAATTGATTTATCTGTTAATCGATTTACAAAAGTAAATGTGTTTCGATTCATTTTGAATACTGCTTTTGTTATTTGACTAAAAACAATTTCAAACATTTACAGCACACAGAAACTGCTTTATTTTAATGAGCATATTGTTCAAGATATTTTTATTCAGGTATGTATCAATTTATACGTTGCTGGTGTAATGTTTATTATCTTTATCAATCAATTGTTTTTAAAACGTTGTTTAGCATAGTGTTCTTAGCAGCTCACTGAAAACGCTAAAGTGAGCGATACTGAAACATTCGACCAACGCACAGAATTAAGGGTGTTTAAGTAAGTTAACATTTAAGGTAAAATTTCCGGACTTGAAACTTAACGGCGATTTTATACAGTTATTAGGGAAATTGATCTGACCTTGATCATATTGTATTATTGAGGACATTCTTGATTATTAAAAGATATTTTATGTATTGTCATTGAGACGCTAGTAAGTAATTTGAATAAGATCATCGAGGAAAGGCTGCGTTAAAAGAACGCAACCTCTACACAACCCACAGTAGACACCAGGGCACAAGGCAAAGCACGAATTTTTCAAAAAACTGATGATAAACCGAAACGTATTACTTTGTCTTGTTTTTTCATATTTTTCCCATTTGTTGGCAGGCATGTTATTTACTTGCCAATAAATGAAATGAACTGAAATGAACACTAAAAATAAATATAATATCTCATTTGATAGAAAGAAACCATGTTTAAAAGCAATGGATGACATCAAATTGCTGATGTTGGCCATTATGTATAAAGGGAGGATCGTGTATTCCCCTTTTTAAGTAATTAGGTAAACAAAACTGACGGATTTCTCTTCCGATTATCAAAAGAAGGTCCGCACATACGTACACACAGACAGAATACCATATAGTGTGAGCTAAGGGGGATAAGACTTTGTATCATTTGTTTTGTCTTCTGTATTAAAACCAAAGTGACTATTTACCTATATTTCTATCAAATGGAATTGTAAAACGAACTTTCAATAGTTGACAATTAAAAAAGCAGCAGTTTTGAAATTTTGTAATTTTCAGTTTCTACAAATTATGTAGTGGTTAGGTATTAACACAAAATATAAAAACATGATCAACAAGGATGTATACAATCCCAACACAGTCCAGCAACACAGGACAACCGACAAGGAGCCCAGTATGACCCAAATAAACAAGGCACAAGGCAAAGTAAGAAGGGGCGATTACTTTAATAATATGTAATAGGAAATAATAGAAACCGACAATGCAACAAAAAAATATAAACTGAAAATGAATCAAATGTGACGATTAATTAACAAGCCTACAAACTTAATGGTGCACAACTTTATATTATATATCGAAACAAGGAACATATTTTAAAAGTCAAAAATATATCGTACACATAATAAGGAAATTTATATCAATTTTGAGTGCATTGTTATAGAATGATGCTCAGCTCAGGAATAAATATCACGAAAACCGAAAGGCCTGAGTAATAAATTTCAAAGCATTTTTAACAGTAAACAATGCATAACTTCACTATAAAGCAAGAAAAAATGATGTCAATTTCAAGTCTATTACACAAATAAAAACAATAATCTGATGTCAATATGTTAAACTACGTTGAACACGGACGTATTCTTCTTGCAGTTATTTGAATTATTGACGTCATATATTACGTAATATTACGTATAATGCATTCTTTCTTTGAACGGTTCATCCATTGCATAATAATGCACTTGACTGACCTAACTGTCTGATTGGGGAAAAGCGTAAAACATATTAGAACTGAAATATAATTATTTCTTTTTCTATATAAGTAAAAATACTAAGAGAATTCATTGTTAACGTTCCATAATTTCCATTTTTTAAAACAATCATATTTTCCTTATGGGTAACACAATATGTAGAATGGACCATAACCACCTTGGATCGTTGCTCTTTTGACATTTTTGTAAATGTTGAACCTCCAACAAATAAGCTTTTATTCAAGTGCAAGATACTAACATTTGACGTACGGATCTCTTCATTTAGAGCTGGTTGATTTATTTGTAAGCGTTTACTTAGTCGTTAAAACCAATTCTCTACTAACTTTTCAGCTCTTCAACTGCTTCTGTAAGTTGTGAACCCTGCGCAAATGTCTTTTCTTCAGTCTGCGACCACATGTCAAAATTACCTCTGAACTACTTCAATGGATTTTGATAATATACCGTGTCAAGATCTGTTTATAGAATATTTATTGACTCTTTTAAATACTTGAGAATATAGACTGGTCTTACCGAGGCCATTTGTCTGTAACCAATACTGTTCGAAACAAGTTGAGATGAAATGTTTGAAATCCAGCTCCTGATAATTTCTACTAAAAGTCTTGAATATTTTTCCTTTAATTTTGCGAAAACAAAGTCATTCTCAGCTATTACAATCACATTAACTGTTAGATCTAGTTTTCGAAAATACAACAACCAGTCTTCAAAAAAATCAAAGAAAACTTTATTAAGAATTGTCTGTTAGTGAATTTGTTAACAAAGTGACATTTGAAATTATGTGGTAAACTGAGAAAATTAACACAAAAAGTACTATCTGAAAAAAAAGAAATCAGATATCAGTAATACGATGAAAGTTGAGTATATCCCACGGTTACTTTGTGTGAAAATTGTCAAGGTGTGATCCTACAGAAGCATTGATCATAAAATTACATGAAAATTGCAATCGGTTCGATTGAGTCAGAAAACGATGGATAATAAAATAAATCAACATCCCTCAGGCCCTTAGCACTGGCTTGAGCGGAACTCAATTTTCAACATTTTAAAGTGGTGTTTTTCCAAACAAATCTTTGATTTTTGTAAAGGAATTGTCACAAAAAATTCTCTAGTTGATGGTGTTTTCTATTCCAATAGGTTCTTTGTTTCTGGTATTCAGAAAATGTTTTCTTTTTTCTTTTTATAGCATATTATTGAAGGGACATAGACTTCGTGACGTATAATTGTTTGACATAGGGATGATCATAAATTAGACTTAAAACTAGAAGTATTTCATAAAGAACTGTTGTCACGTTGATTGTTTGCCGATCTTACTGTATCCAATGATATTTTACTTTCTTATAACTTGAAAATCACGAGAACAATCTTTTGAATCGTCTTTCTTTAAACATTCCAAAACTTTTTTGTCATTATCATTGAACTGTTTTAACCTATTTATGATTTTTTAATTTGTTCAACGTTGTCCCTCCGTGCATTACCATGTAGGTGAGATTGCAATAGGATAAATTCCCTGGTATTCATACAAATGAATACAGATATATGAAAAAGAACATAAATACAGTTTAAATTTTTCATACCAATTAAATGTATAATCAGTGCCATAAGGTTAAATACTTGTTTACACCTTCAATGGCATGTGTGAAATAACTCTTTCCAGACGGGAGATAATTCATTGTGTATTTGTTAAGAGAACACTCGCGTAGTTACTTCCCGTAAATTTTGAAAATCAAGACAGGGCAATTTGAAAAGAATTAGCATTCCAAAAACTGATATGACTCGCCGTTCTGCCGGGTGTTCGATTTCTTTTCATCAAGTCTACACACTGACATCTATGACATGAAGATAATATTTCATTTCTATTTATAGTTAACCCGACATAAAAAAACATAGTCGCACATGTTTGAGGTCTTTGTCTTCCAATAAGATATCAAATTGTATTCAATTATTTATTCTTGTTGGCCTAGGGCAGGCGGTGACGGGTAAAAATCTTTCAAATCTTATTAATTGTATATCGCCCCAATCAACTATAATCACTGTATTTATATGTAGATGGGTACATGCCACGCACCTATTTAAAGTGTTTTAGGGTAATTAAACCCAATTATCTTTTAAAAGTTATTTTCACAGTCCTCAGTTAAATAATTAAGCGACAGAGGTGCAGAGGTGCATGGTCAAAATGGGGAAAACAGTTGTTGCTCCTTATTGATCAATGACAACCAATTTAGCAGGTGACGAGTATACGGGTACGAACATTAGTCCAATACAAACATTATTTTATAACAGGCTGTAAATGGAAATATCAATTCGAATGTAAAATTTACAATTTAAAAAGTTCTGTTATACATGTTATATATCTTTTTACAAATACTTCTATTTTCTTTTTATTCATTTTACCTGTCTACACATATCTAAATAATTACCTAGGTTATGATGCAATATATCTGAAAGATGATCCAGACCAAAGATCAGTATCAGCACTAACCTTCCTTTAAAGCAATTGTATCAAGTGTCCACATGAATCTTTCAAAGGCATTTGTTGACACTTGTTGATTATTTTTAAAGGACAAATATCTTCAAAGGATTACATAAATAAAAACATCTTAAGGTACTCTATCCATTTGCAAACACATTTTGTTAAAACTAGCAATATTAAACTTTTAAGAGGAAGAATCACGTATAAATGAGAGATAATACAAAAACGTGGATACATGATAAATTGATACTGACCTCTTGATTCTGTTTATATCTTGCAATTTGTTAGATTTAATCTCTATGTATTGTTATGGTTTTAAACATGTTATCAGCAAGCATACAAGTTTATTAACTTTGCGTGACTTTGACCTTAACCCAAAGAAAACATGTGTAATTCCAGATATTTAGAGAAGATCTTATGAATTAAAGGTAAATATCTAAGACATTGACCTTTTCCAAGGTGGGTTATACTGTAACATACTGCAAGTTATGTAGTATTACTGCAAGTTATGTCCACATTATCTCTCAATGTGCGATTACTGGATTCTCTGCCAAGCTGATGATTTGTAACTTAATTTATTTGTTTTCAAGATATAACCCAAAAATAATTATCGTAGGTGATGACTTTTATTGCACATTTCAAGAGTGTGTCAAATATGTTAAGCATGAGTATGGCAGGTTGTTAACAATGGGAGTCAAAAACACCATGATTTGAAATGAAAATCATTGTGTTCTGGCCGATTTGTGCCTGGAAATAACTTTTAAAATCTAGAGAGAGAGTGATCCTCGGAAGCATTAATCACCACTTAGTTGCATGAAAATTTGCAGAGTCTGTACATGGGGTAATGAAAATGTGAAACATCACTGATGTTCTTTTAGCACCGGTTTTTCAGCTATAACACAGAAACATATACTTAAAGCACAATACATGTATAGTCATGTTTCACTTAACAAATTACGAAGAAATTTAAAATAGGCCGTTATAATGTCCGTTGATGTCTATAGGAATTGACTTAAATATAGGTGTTGAAAAATGAGTACGATGAAATTGCATTAAAAAAATGTTTCAACTTGGTGTTTTGATGATATGTCTTTCAACTTTCATTACTTTGATTTTTCAAAGCTTAATCTATCATTTGAAATTTTTCTAAATGAACAGAAAATAAAATCATTGGTGCAGTAAGTTGTTTCATTCCATGTTTGACGTTGATTCGTATCCAAGTCAAAACTGATAAGTATTGTGCCGAAGAAATACGTGGAAAACAAAATGAAACAAAAACATTCTGATTTTTCAACTCTAAGACTGTTTATAAGTTTTATATCCTGATTACAAAAGTGTTTTAATGTTAAGACTTTGGTAAAAAATACTGTTGAAAGAAAAAAGGTTCAAAACAAGAAAAAACAACTTATTTACAACATTTAGACAAAGATATACGCCTTAAATATGTTTAAAGCTTCCTTTTTGTTTTCATGTAAACAACCCATTTCTTAAGCATTATCTGGATCATGATCATTAAAACTCAAAACTACTAAAAGAATTTAGACTAAAGAACAGTATTATCAGTTGACTTTTGACTTTAAAGCTATTGTATACATTATTCACATACATTAAAACAGTAAAAAAAACTTCCTTCTGTATTGTCTTTATTGACAAATACCTTCATAAATGACACAGATTAAAACTTCTTAAGATATTTCCATCCATATACAATAGAGAAAAATTGACTCCCTATGGAACGCCAACATGATAAAATTGTAAATGCTGCAAGCTCGGTTTGAATGAGCATTTTCATGGACGACACAAGTGTGCAAACCTGGATAGAAGGTACAATATTATATGATTTATAATATTAAGGAGTTTTGACAATTATGTTTCCATAAATTATTTTTTGTGAACCAATTATAAATGTGCAATTGACAAACGTCATCATTTGTATTAATATCTCTGCGCTCTACAAAACCTTTTGCAAATTTACTGACATCTTTTAAATTTGTAAGAAGTAAAAATGTTATTCAATATTATCCGAGTTAAGTCTTTAAATAAAGAGTTTAATTATAATAACTTTTAAGATACTGTATTTCGGAAACTTTTGCGGATACAAGTTCGCGCTTTCGTGCAATCATAGCACCGTGAATTTGGCGAATATTTAGTTGAACATAATTATAAAAGTAGTACATGTATATCAATGACTTTTCTAAATTTTTCAAGACAAGAGTACAACATATTATACTTATAAAAGCGTTCAGAACACATTGAACACGTTCAAGTTTTGACAGGGATTTAGATTTTATATATAAATAGTCATTGTGTATAAGATTATCAACCATTTCATATACGAGAAAAATGAAAGTACATACGCACCATGTTTGAGTATACTATGTAAATTTATACTTAGGATATATCCCCTGTTTAAGTTAACAAACCTTTTCTATGTCGTCGCCTTAGTGCGATAGCAGGTAAACTCCTATTAGATTTAGAAGGCCTAATCCGCTAGTGCATTAAGGTAACGAATTGTGGCAAACCTCTCAATTAAACCATACCTTTACGAAAGAACCAAATTTTTCTATTTCAGAACACAAACAAAAGAAAAATTTTTTACGGGTGAACAAAAATTATTACATCAAGGGCTCCTACACTTTTATACGTTTTTATATTGGGAAAAACCAAAGGGCCAACTCATTACCAAGCGTTTGAAAGGGAAAGGGTTTTAACATAATTTTTTTTGTTTTTCAATTCCCAAAAAAAAATTTTTTACTAAAAAGAAGGATTTTTTCTTTGGGGCATTTTTAAATTTTCCGAGTAAAAATTCAGGGGTTTCTTTTTATATCAAGCCTGTTGGCCCCCTTTAAATTTTTACTATGAAAAACGATGAGATTTTTTTTGGAAGTGAAGACAGAATGTCATTGCTGACGAAAGAAATAAAGGAACTTAAGGAACAAAAGGTAATAAAACTCATTTTTATGTGCCCCTTTCAATTTTTAGTCCCCTTCTTTTTTAAGACAAAAATGTCCATCCAAAAAAACTTTTAAACAAAAACTAAACGAAAATTTAAACAATATACTTGCATAAACTTTTCCATCATTTTTTCCCAAAATCATTACATAATA
Organism: Ruditapes philippinarum; assembly: GCF_026571515.1. NCBI lineage: Eukaryota > Metazoa > Mollusca > Bivalvia > Venerida > Veneridae > Ruditapes > Ruditapes philippinarum. Next base: position 51,408 of record NW_026861200.1, on the reverse strand, counting down.
TATAGAGTATTTATATTATCAATTTAAAAACTGTAACCAGAGTACTGTTGAAAGGGAAAAAGGGGATCATATTGGAATGTAAAAATTTTATTTTTATATAACCTTTTCGTAAACATAACCATAAATACAAACGTTTAAAAAACTTTTGGGGTTAACAATCCAAAAGACTAATTATATCAGCAATTTTTAATTTTTTCGGGGCCCTTTTAAATTTCATGAAAACCCCAAAAACTTTTTTCCCTAATTTAAAATTAAAAAAAATTTCTTTGCAATTAAATGAAAATTGAACGAAAAGCTATGTCCCCCTTTTCCCTTTTAATTTAAAAAATTTGTAATGGTTTACGGATTGTTTTGTGTATGTCAATAATTTTCTCATCACATATCAATGAAATACGCTTTAAACTTGAAGGAATTATACATATTACGCCACTAATGAATTCCTTAAATAAATGTATGAGGCAATAACACTCATAAATTGTCCTCCATAATACACTCTGATTTTCCTTTAAGGGATTCTGTTTCAGAATATGTTTTTCAAAATGTATCAAGGGAATCCCTTCAAATGAGTACTTATCAGTATAGTACTAATGAGAACCTGTTTAGAAAAAGATGATTAACATTACTGTTATGTACCCTTTTACAAATAACAAACATTCACATTGCGAATTAAGTTTTCATTAAAGTCGGAAAGATGATGCAAAGGAAACGATGTTGTTACTTGGAAGGCTGTGGTAATATAACACAACCATATCAATCTATTGCCAAACCATATTTTCCCGTCACCTGACAAATATTCTAATACTTTGACATTGAACGAATAAACAGTATATTTCTGATTTGTTTTGCACCAAGCGCTGCTATATCGATACCTTTGTTAAAACATGCATCAATTAAAAATATTTTCCCCATGAATTCAATAAATTTGATAACTTACTTTTCCTGACACTATAGAGGGACTATCCTGTTTTAATTGATAATTTAAGAGTAGTTTCAAAATAATGTGAATCATATTCTGATTTAAAAATGTAGTTATTCACCTGTTTAGTAAATAAAGTCCTTCATTTTTGTTATGATATAAAATTCTAGTTTTATTTTAAATGTGTAATGTCATATCATTTTCCATTTTGTGTTTAGATGAAAACGGAACAAACAACAGCGTTTCTACAACAAATATTGTGAAGACTTTGCTTGAATTGAAGAGTGGTATGGCAGCACAGGCAAAAGAAATTGATGAACTTAAACGCAGCGGTATGTGCACAGCAAAGTAATGATTAATGGAACATATCAAACATGATAATTATAAATAATGGAACATATCAAACAGTAAAAATATGAATAATTGATCATGAAAAATTAAAACTCATTTTAATATGTTTATTTGAAATGTAAGTGGCAGATTTTTGTGTTTTTAATGTGTTTTTTTTTAAGTGCAATAATGCATGCACTATCATATTCAGGATACAAACAAGAAACAAGACAAATACATGCAAAATCTTCATTATGTTTTATTTGATTAAGATTTAGTTCATTTTTTTATACTTTTTTTGAAAAATGTAAAATGTTGATGTTGAATGATAAATTACCGTACATTTTTTTAGTATTTTGCAGAACTGAGAAAAGATATATGCAATTTAATTTCCTAAATGTAATGATATATCCAATATATTGGTCATAATGAAAATTCGTGTTTTTTTCTTCTTATTTCATTATGTTTAATTCTGAGACTTAGAGGGTGTATCAATTAAGTTGAAACCTAAACGCAACTGTGACACTTAATTAGATAATGTTACGTGAGATTTACAAATACTGAAATTTTATGATATTTCTTATGTCATAAATAGAATGACTGGGTAAATATGTCTAAAGATAAAATTCTAAAATAAAAATGATAATTATCAAAAAGTGATAAAAAATTTATATGAGATTTAGAAATGTGATTCCACTCTTTTCTCGTTTTGACAATACGCCGCAATTCACAAAAAAGCGAACGTGTCACATTAAAGGTTTCACAAAAATCGTTGGTGTTTCTAAATTCAAACTTTCACATCTTTCATAGTATATTAGAGGCTTATGTTAGGAGCGTGGATTATTTTATAGATTGCAATTCTGTTTAAACAATTATAATTGTTGAATTTTTATTTTCAAGCAAAATTTATTTTTTTAATTGTAGTTTAAATTATTTTGTTACTGTGAAAAGTGAGAAAAGAAATTACAATAAAACAATGCCTATTTCAGACCGTAAATCAGTAGCATTTATGGCACAGCTGTCTAAAAACATGGTGAATCCACCCCAACATACAGTCGTTGTATTTGATGCGGTTTTTAACAAATGTTGGGGATGCTTACAAAAACCGAGTTCTGGGGTGTTCCTTGCACCTGTAAACGGAACATACACGATTCATCTTGTTGCAAGTTCAAGTAGAAAGAAACTATATGATAATGTAAGTTCTATTTATATATTTCAATCTTATGACAGAACAACCAAAACACATTATATTATAGTCATTCTAAAAATATTTTAGCTGAATTTGTTTCCGATGTTATTCTAGATAATTATTAGTTTTGTTCCCCATTTTTAATTACGCCATTAAAGTGCAGTTAGTTTGTTGTTGGTTTCTTTGTTTGTGTTTTAATTCTTTGTGGTGTGTTTGTTTGTTGTTGTTTTTTTACCATATTTCTGAAAATCATTACGTTCAATATTGTAAATTCTCTTCTTTCAGTTTCACTTGTACATCATGCACAACATGCGGAAAGTTGGTTACATTTTCTTGGACAGCAATCCTGACCGTTATTTAATTAGATCAACGTCTATTGTCATACAACTGCGTGCCGGGGACACCGTGTTTGTTAAAATTGGAAACTCAAACCCGAAAGGAGATCTCTTTGGTTCTCACTTTCATACAGTCTTCAGTGGTTTTCTGATCAACTGAATTTGCTTAAAAAATAACTTTCAAGAAATATTGGCAAATTGAAATTCAATTATATTGCCTTCCTTTCTATGTTTATCAAAAAATGCTATAATGAAATTGCATTTTCACCAGTTAATGATGTTAACATATCATTTGCACTAAACAATCCGACTTTTATATACAATAACCATCGACTGATATACGAGTATAACAAACATCTCTTCTCTTGGCTGATTGATAATATAAAAAAAAACATATATACGTGCATGTATACTGGTATAAAATTGATTTCAACATGATATAAATCAAAAGGTATCTACTCAATGACTACGTATAAAATAATGAAAATCATGAAAATAATCTAAAAAAAAACCAGTATTTTCACAATTTGAAAAAAAAACGTTTGCACATTATGAATGAAGCGCCATAAAATTACTGTTTTATACAATTGAAGTCACCGGATTTACATATGAATTCTCGGCTTAATTAAAAAGCTTTTGAATCAAATTCACTTAGCTGAACTGATATTATGCACTTCCGAACAAAAGCAAGTACATTTGTATGAACATTTCAACTGATCTATTTATATTTCTATTTCAAGATTGTACAAAACATGTTATTACAATATATACAACTATCTACAGTAAATTCATAAAACTTCTAAATAAATATATTATAACAAACACCAAAATAAAGTCTAGATAATCACATTAGGATTGATAAAATTGGGGAAAATAGAATCCCTAAAGAACGTTTAAAACAACAAAATTGAAAATGTTGCAGGCTCGGTTTGATTGGGCCTGTTCATTGGCGATAATAGTAAGTGTTAGTAGTTACCGTCCACACCCCTAGCAACGGCGTAAGCAGAATACAACATTTAAACACGAAAACGACGAAATTTTGAATTTAGAAACATCTGCAGATGTGCTCATACGGCGGTTATCATTGAACCTTCAATGTGACACTTCCGTGCCATCCAATGAAAAGCGGCGTATGGTCCCAAAGGAAATCAAAGCACAGAAGGCGCTGAATTTGTTTGGGTCTCAAAATGAAAGAAAGGTACAGGTTGTGAGATTATATGTATAGTTCCACCAATGCTTTCCAGCGTTTTAATTATAGTAAATTGGCTATAAGACTAATTGCAACACTGATATTCAATCCAATGTTTATTTGACTTAAACAATTTGAAAAAAAAAATGAGTTGCCTTTACTGGTATTTGAACTCCAGACCTCTCACTTCCTAAGCGAGCGCGAAAACCCTTCAGCCACGGTGAATTAACATGTGAACGGCCTGAAGAAAACCATATTATTCTAAATTAGGGCTTGTAACGACTTTAACTGTTGTTTAACACAGATGTAAATAATCCTGGAGCTTACTGTAAGCATGTATATTTATAAAGAATCAAAGGGCTGCAAGTTCTGTGGTATTTTCTGATCATTGCAATCTAAATCGTACTGTATATATGTAATGTATTTTCCTGTATAAGTTTATTTTTATGTATTATAATTCATTTTGCAAGGCACCAGAGTTTGATACATACGGAATTCTGCATAACTAGAGTTGCATCAAAATATCATTTATGTTCATTTTTACGACAGCTACACTTTATCCTTGCATATCATGGCTACTTCCTTAACAGAGACCCTTAAAAAAGAATTTAAAAAAAGTTTCCTCGACTGGGATTTGAACTCCAGACCTCTCACTCACTAAGCGAGCGCGTTACCACTGCACCACGGAGAAGTTATACAAACAATAATTGAATAACATCGAGTCATTCTAAATTTAGAACTTCCATTATTGCATATCGTGTTTGTAATCCTTATTAATTTCGAGGTATTTTGTTCAGGATAAACCTGTTGTTTAAAATTGAAGTAGTTAATTTAGCGAAAATCTTCTCGCCCAAACAGTCCGACATGTAGAATCTACATTGTATATATTCCACTACTCGGTCTGTGTAGTATTCGGTAATCGACATCGCTAAAAATAGTATTTTCATTGATAAAATCATATTTATCCGCGTAATTTGTGATTGTGCATTTATTGACATAAGCCAACGCTATTTTAAAACTTTGAATGCGTTGTAATTTGTTGGATACTTGTAACAAAATAAAAATATTTCTTTCTTTCAATCGCTTGTATTAAGCTGTTTTGAGAACTACTTGTTGTTAGGTTCGTCGTAAACTTCTGTCTGAGATTGAATGTCCGCTTTGTCTTTACTTATTTTTGATCAAAAAATACAATAAAACAATATTAGAAATCTTCGACCATTCGGGAATTATTTTGCTTGAAAATTAATGTGCCTGTCTTTGACCATCTTTACGCAGTGATCTCCCCTGAATTTTTCGGAGTTAGTGTACATATAAAGGGAAGTAACCGCTTCAAAAAAGTGGACTACTTTCGGCATTTGCAATTAACAGCATTAGACTCTGAAATTTCGCTTCCATTATTTGTTTGGTCTGACGACCCAAACAAATAAAAATAGTGTGTGCCTAAACGAGAAAACAATGGGCGGAACTAAACAAAATGGAATTGGTTACCATGTTAAGCCACACAGCTAAAATTAATAGTACAAACTTTTTAAGAAATTGGTGATATCTATTGACATCTTCAGATTCAATCTTTATCACTGAAGGACGAATTTTTCCGACACATTTTCTTCATGTTCTTTATAACATTCGTGAATCGAGTACAGCATATAACTTCATTATAGTGAGCACATTTGGTAATTCCTTTTCAATGTGTTATCGAGCCCAATCGTCAACAGTGCCTAAAATAAACTAAGAACTAATGACATCACATAATTATATGTATATTTATTTAACTTTCAAAGTAAATAAGGAAATAGTCACTATGGTCATTTTAAAGTCTTAAAAATCAGTGTTCGTGATTTATTAAAAAGATAATTTTTAAACCAGGCAGAAAACGGATGTCAAAAAAAAACAAGTCAAGTTAATAATGGTAGGAAAATGAGTAGAAAACACTGCTTTAAAGAACTTAAACATTTTACATTTCCATTACATAAGTTTGGAATTTTAAATTGTCATATTACATGTATATTAACGGTACATTATATCTTAGAAATAACCAAAGAGATGCCAAACATAGTGTTTGTATAATGGAATTAGGGCATTTTAGACAACAACTGAATAGTGCTGAAGTTTAAGATCTAATCCCAATAGAAAGATGTTCATCGTGAGAAGAGATACTAATCTTTTCTATAGCAGATACTAATCTTTTCTATAGCAGAAAGACTGTTTAAGTCTTCTAGCCACAGGAATATTTCCACATTTGAAAACACACGTAAGGCAAAAACTACTGTATGAATGAAATAAAAAGGTTCAAAGAAAAAAATCAAAACAGTTTCGAAAGTTATCAAAATGTTTAAGGTCTACATAGATAATACTGGCATCTGAAGTTACTTTCCAATTTTGCCATGCTGCTCCGTTTCGTTACGTCAAACAAGGGTGTATTCGTATTTGTAAGTTTTATACCATTCTTATATATTTAATCTTCTAATTGCATTCTCGAAGTTTCTGAATGTTTTATTTTTATGTTTTTAGGCCTCGAAGTACAAGTCTAGTACTGGTGTAAACCTCCAGGAACGATGGTTAGGAAACTATCCGCCTATATGAATGAAATACTGTTGGGAAAAGGCGAAATAATGAAACAAACATGTAGAATATTTTCTTTTATCTAAATACAATGATTGCTGTTGTTTAAACTTTGTGTTTTACACCATTTTATTCCATGGCAGAACGTGAAAAACGTAATACAATGGACAGTTATGTAAAATGAATTCATTTTCTTAGAAAGTAAATAGAAAAAGAAACTTAACTCTTTACCTGGCTGTGACTGAAAAGTAGCCAAATTAGCAATTGCCACCGGTAAACAGTCATGTACTCTTACAAGGCTTTATACCTATGTTAGCTCAACTTTTGTATGTTGCTATTTGAATTGAATTCTCTCAAATTTTGAATCATCTGTTCACAATTCAAATAGCAAAACTTCATTTAACAAATTTATAAGATCAAAGGTTAATACGTACATACGCAGAAAATATGATAAACAAGATCATCAAAGAAAGGCAGCGCTCAAAACCTAGGTAGAAAATACTTGGAAAAGGAAAATCCAGAGATATATTCTATATTCCATGTGCAACTAGAAAGCGTTTTTTTTTATTTCTATGTAATCATCATTATTATTTTTATTTATACAAAAGAATACACTTTAAAACAAAAACAAGAGGTCCATGATGGCCCTGAGTCGCTCACCAGAAACAACGGCTTTACAGTGTTGGAAATTATTTTTTTAAAGAATTTGCTGAAAGGCAAGTCCAGCTCTTTCGGCAATTTCAGCTCAACTTTAACCTGCCCCTCTAGTAATATACTTTCACAACACTGATTCTTTTAGCTTTTTTTCTTCATAATAAAAAATAGGGCCACTAAGATGGCCGTAGATAACTCATCTAACCCATCATTTCATTATTCACAATATAAACTATAATATTTTGCCCTAATAACTTAGAAAGGCTTTGTTAAAAATATGTATGTTGCAAGTGTGTTCCTATGAGATTATGTAGAATAAATGCAGAATAAATGACCACTGGAGCAGGATTAATTTTGACTAAACAACTTTTTTATAACTTTTTTGAATGAAAACACAAAATGTCACATGCAAAACATGTAAGGTGTAGATGTTTGAGGACAACAAATTTTTAATACATTCTGTATGGTAACATAACTGTACCTCAAAAAAAGACAATAGGTCAAACATTGTAAAAAAACGAAAAGTAGTCCATTTGATATCAAAATTTAATTCAGCATCAGAAATTACACCCCTAGTCCAAATTTCAAGTCTGTATGTCAAAAAGCACAAGAATGAAGGTCAAATTATATCAAAAATATCAAAAGTAGGAATTTACAAACCTGATCCAAATTTAAAATCTGAATGTCAAAATACAAGAAAGTAGGTCAAATGGTGTCAATTATACATAAAGTATGTCAGCTGGTATCAAAATTGAATTCAAAATAAAAAAAAATACACAAATTACACCCCTGGTCCAAATTTCAAGTCTATACATAAAAGACAAAAAAGTAGGTAAAGCGATATCAAATATATCAAAAGTAGGCCAGTTCATATCAAAATTCAATTCAGGATCAGAAATTAAACCCCTTGTCCAAATTTCCAGCAGGTACATTAAAAACCGACAAACTAGGTCAAACAATATCAAATAATAATATCAAAAGTAGTCAGTTGATATCTTAATTCAATTACATTTCAAGTCTCTGTACATCATTCCAAATTTCAAGTCTCTGTACATCAAAAACAAGAAAGTATGTGCAATGGTTTCAAAAATATCAAAAACAGTTCCACTGATACGAAAATTCAATTAAGCACATGAAACTCCGGTTCAACAGTCTGTCCCAAAATTTATTGAAATGTGCTTTTTCCAAGTTTAAATCCAATTCAAGAAAAAAATGATAAAAATACAATTTTTAACAAAATTCAATACTAAAATTGAGCATACAAACTCATCTTTGTTAGTCAGGTACAGGAGAAACAAATTAAATGTTTCTTTAGGCCTATTTTTTTCCCTGGTTAATGAACTTCAACTGACCTTACAATGATGCAATATGTCCGATTTCTAGTGCTGAAAAATATTTACACATCATAAACAGGTCATGACCAAGCCATTGAACCTCTTTTGGAAAAATTGAATAACATATGTACACATTCCAACATGAGTTGATTCCCTTTCATTATGTATCATAGAAAATTATTGAAAGTCTTACTGAAAATGTCTAATTTGGATAAAAGAATGAATAAACTATGTATGTATGGGAAGCTGCATATCCTATTATAGGCCATGTAAAGTTGGTCTTTTTTATTAAAAAAAAAAATAAAAAATTTAATGACACTTATAATCATTATACTTATACTGTTACCTCCTATAGTGTGAAAAGTTTAAAACATAACATATCTACTTTGTGTGAAGTCAAAACATGTTTATTTTATATTTATAAAAAGACTGTGTATCTACTGTCAATATTTTTTAATATTAAATTTGAGCATAGAATATCTTTAAACTATTATCTGAAGAAATGCCATGACCTGTGGTATTAGGGCTTAAGCTTAAACAGGGTAAATCAAATTAATATGACTAATGAGCAAACCTGATAAAAGACTACCTAAGAATGCTACAGACAAAGTTTGGTGATCATCCATCAATATTTCAGTAGGAGATGATGTTCAAAGGTTTTTCTATATTTAGTATTTAGCTTTAGCAACCCCTTGAAGGGGCCAATCAAATTAATATGAACAAACTTGATAAAACACTACCTAAGAATGCTACAGACAAAATTTGGTGATCATCCATCAATTAGTTCTGTAGAAGGAGACGTTCAAAGGTATTTCTAATTTCAACTTAAGCTGCCCCTTAAAGGGGCCAATCAAATAAATATGAGCAAACTTGATAAAAAAAAACCTAAGAGTGCTAAAGACAAAGTTTGGTGATTTCAGTAGGAAATGATGTTCATATTTTTAGCTTTGGAGGCCCCTAAAAGGGACCAATCAAATAAATATGAGCTAAACATGATAAAAGACTACCGAAGAATTCTACACACAAAGTTTGGTGATCATCCATTGATAAGTTCTGTAGAAAGAGATGTTTAAAGGTTTTCCTATTTTTAGCTTTAGCAGCCCCTAAAAGAGACCAATCAAATTAATATGAGCAAACTGGATAAAAGACTACCTAAGAATGCTACAGACAAAGTTTGGTGATCATCCATCAATTAGTTCTGAAGAAGAAGATGTCTAAAGGTTTATCTATTTTTAGCCCTATGAACCCTGAAAGGGGCAAATCAAATTAATATGCGCAAACTTGATTAAAGACTACCTAAGAATGCTACAGACAAAGTTTGGTGATCATCCACCTATTAGTGCTGTAGAAGAAGACATTAAAGGTATTTCTATTTTTAGCTTTAGAGATCCCTTAAAGGGGCCAATGAAATTAATATGAGCAAACTTGATAAAAGACTACCAAAGAATGCTACAGACAAAGTTTGGTGATCATGTATCAAGTAGTTCTATAGAAACTGACGTTTAAAGGTATTTCTTTTTTTAGCCCTAGAGACCCCTAAAAGGGGCCAATCAAATTAATATGAGCAAACTTGATAAGAGACTACCCAAGAATGCTACAGACAAAGTTTAGGATCATCCATCTATTAGCTCTGTAGAAGAAGATGTCTAAAGGTTTTTCTATTTTTAGCCCTAGAGACCCCTAAAAGAGGCCAATCAAATTAATATGAGCAAACTTGATAAAAGACTACCTAAGAATGCTACAGACAAAGTTTGGTGATCATCCATCAATTAGTTCTATAGAAACAGATGTTTTAAAGGTATTACTATTTTTAGCTATAGCGGCCCCTAAAAGGGGCCAATCAAATTAATATGAGCAAACTTGATAAAAGACAACCCAAGAATGCTACAAACAAAGTTTGGTGATCATCCATCCATTAGTTCTGTAGAAGAAGATGTTTAAAGGTATTTCTATTTTTAGCCCTAGAGACCCCTAAAAGGGGTCAATCAAATTAATATGAGCAAACTTGATAATACACTACCCAAGAATGCTACAGACAAAGTTTGGTGATCATCCATCAATTAGTTATGTAGAAGAAGATGTTTAAAGGTTTTTTCTATTTTTAGCTCTGCTGACCCCTAAAAGGGGCCAATTGGAATGACATGAGCAAATTCAAGTGTGACTGTCACAAGGATGCTACAGACCAAATTTGAAGTAAATCTGCCTAGTAGTTTCAGAGAAGAAGTCGATTGTTGACGCATGACGACGGACGACGGACACCGGAGCATCCCCTTTGATACTAATAGCTCACCCTGAGCCTTCGGCTCTGGTGAGCTAATAACAAAAGGCAATCGCTCAAAAAATAAAAGTTGTCATTCTTCTGCACTGTGCATATAAAGATTAAAGATGATATTTAAATATAGCAAAAGAAAAAATGCAAACAAAAGCATGAAATAGTCTTTGATCTATAGACAGGATTATGACACAAATTGAAATGTAAAGATAACAGGTTTTAGTATTTATTACGTAATATTTAAAACTTGCTTTTTATCTCCTGTATCAGAATCTGACACCTTTATGTATGTTCACTGGTTATAGTGACCGAAAGGTACGATGGCGCGATGGCACGATGTTGGAAAGGCGATGGTACGATGGTGAAAAAAGGCCATTGTTTGATAGTGTTAACGCGATGTGGCGATGAAGCGATGGTACGATGGTGTAAACGCGATGAAACGATTGTTAAATCGCGATGGTACGATGACGAAAACGCGATGGTATGATAGTGAAAAGACGATGGTACGATGGTGAAAATGCGATGGTACGATGACACGCTGATTAAAACACGATGTTACGATGGTAAAAACACAGTGGTATGATAGTTAAATTGCAATGTCGCGATGGTATAATGATGAAAACGCGATGTTATATCAAGTTTCATCATCGTAACATCGCGTTTTTACCATCGTGTCATCGTCTTTTTACTATCGTGGGTAATGGCAAAATAAAAATCACATTTGTCCAAACGAACTACGTAATTTTAGAACCTAGCTTTTTTTAAAATGATCTACGAAATATACAAAACTTGACGATTTCGCTTAATTACACGGACAAGCCATTTAAGTGGAGAAAGGGGTAATTTCTCTTGTTATTCATTTTTGTTAAATAAAGCCCTGGTTCCCTATTCTATTGTTACGGAATCAACTCTATTGTTCTTTTTTTTCTGTTTACAGTTTTTTGACCCCTACTTCTCTTCAATAGCACACATATACATGTATTCTGAAGACAATAAATATTGTCAGAATATTCAAATACATACACTGTGTGACGCCAAACCGGTGCTAGTGGGCGTGGACGGGTAACGCGCAATTAACACTACCGCCCATGAACAGTCTCAATCAAACAATTTCAATTTTGCCGTGTTGGGCTTTCAAAATAAAATTTACGAGTGTCCAAACGAACACCGTATTTTTAGAACCTGCCTTATTTTCAAAATTTTCTATGATAGATGCAAAACTTGACGATTTTACTTAATTACACACAAATACATGTATTCTGAACAAAACAAATATTGTCAGAATATTCAAATACAATCACATTGTGATAATTACGCCACCAAGGTGCTAGCGGGCGTTGACAGATAACGCCCATGAACAGTCTCAACCAAACAGTTTCAATTGTGTCGTGTTGGGCTTTCTTTAGGGATTCTGTTTTTCTCTATTTTTTAAAACATATATCCAGTAAGCATTTTTGATATTATTATAATCAGTTTTCAAAACCTTTCTAGACTGCTAAAATCTTTGCCAATATAAATCGACGTTGTCACTAACATATAACATTTACTGTTTCTATTATAAAATACCTTACAAACCATGCTTTCTTTAAACTATATATATTACCCCAAATATCAGCAATATTCAAACCACCTCTGTATGATTGATTATTACTAATTGTTTCACTTTTCACTTGTCAGCTGATATAAAATCATACAGTAAGTCATTAAGCATTTTCAGAAAAAGAACCAGAAAAAAAATAAAAAAACAAAAACAATAAAATAAAATATAAATGAATGAAATAAAATGAAAAAGTACTACCGGTAAGCAGAAGTAGAAAAACGATATTTTTCAAGTGATAAGATTTTTTTACTGTACATATCTATATTGTTAAAGTTCTGTAAATTAATATAAATTACAACTTTCACATTACTCTTATGACCGTTTTGCGTCAGGATTACTCAAGGATCACGAGAAAATGCATAGAGTACCCGGCACTCGGACATATTTCTATGGAGTTTGGTGCAAGAATGTTACCGCTTTTTTTTCTTGCAATATCACCGTAAGCTGTACCTGACTCCGGAAACAGAACACTCTGGACAGTATTTTGAGAAAGACTGGTTCTAAAGACATCATGAACGTCATTTGTTGCATTGTTAGCGTGTGCAGGGAGCCCTTACCAATTGCAATTTCCAACTACCCTTTGACTTTGTGGGCCGGTTTTTCAATAATTTATTTATTTGTTTGTTGTTGTTTTTTTTTAATTCCTTATCAGGTACAAATTATTTCCTGTTATTCAATCATTTATTTGTTTTCTTTGGATTTCTTATCAGTTACAAATTATTTATTATTTTAGTGATAAGCATGTCCGTGCTTTGCCTTGGGCCTTGTCCTGTTTTGTTTAGGGTCCGCCTAGGCTCTTTGCCACTGGTTCTTGTTGCTTGGTCATGTGGGGGCTGCGTCATTGGACGCCGCCTTTCCTTGTTGATCTTGTTTATCATATTTTACACAGAATTGTTACTTGTCAACATATTATATTTATCTTTACACTGTATGCAAATTGCATGCTTCTGTTACTTTAAAAAACGTGGATGTAAAAAGCAGAACCGCAGTCCTATTTCTTTTGGTACAACCCTCATAGGTGTTAATAAAAAATAAACTTGTAAAGCAAAAGGTGAATTTCTGAAAAATATTAACTAAGTAACAGTATTTTTTCTATTGGAGTTAAGATGTTTCTGTCGGTTTAAACTATTTTACTTTCAGATTTTTTAACAAAAATTTAATCAATCGTATTCTCTTTATCAACAAGATTATCAAACCTAGCAATTGTGTCACCAACGTACAAGATAGTTTACGTAAGGATGAACATAGTATATCTTTAACATCCTTATACTGTCATATTTCTACAGCTTATGTCTATGCGTACGTTGAAATAGTACCTCTTTGTTTTCAATCTCGTTTTACTTTGGAAAATGCGGATAAAACATTTGAAATAACTCAAATGTGCCGTAAAAATACGCTTCAAGCAATGTGAAACAAAAGCACGTGCTTCAACTTTAATAATGTTGATATCTAAAGTTAATACTATTTTTAAGGACTATTCTTTGTTTATAACAACAAGTGAAAATGTTCATGACATTGAGACTGCGTTTTTTTTTCTTGCGATAATAATAATAATAACGGAGGAGTTAATGACCCGTCATGCAAATGTCGCGGTGGTCGTTGCATAGTAAATTGAATTTTTTTTCTTCAAAAACTAAAAGTATAACAATATCTTGACAAATTATTTATGACTTTTTTTTCGGTGCTTTACATTCATGTAGTTTGTATTAATTTCCCGATGTAGTTAGGTATTATGGTTCATATATCAGAACTTCTTTTTGCCGATATATGACCAATTACCATGAAGTTAGCGTGTGTTGTGATTTTAAAATTGAAATAACGTTAAACCAAGTGTTTCTTTTAGAATTATAAACTTTACAAATAGCAAATATGATGTTTAGAATAAAAACATGTTTTGACTTATAAATGGTGGTAATAATTGATGAATCCGCCTCAAGAATCATGGTCATACTTTTTGGCCTTGACGGACAAGTCCCAGTATTTGGCCACCCCATCACCACCCCAACCCCCAAAAAGGGGTGATTTCAGTACCCTATAGGTCAAGCTTCGTAACTTACAATTTTCCTGTTATTTTCTAGTTTAACTGATTTCTATTTACATGTTTTGATAACAAAACATGCATAATTCCAGATATTTTTTAGAATTAAAGATAAATATCTAAGAAAGACTTTACCTCTTCCAAGGCGGGTTGCACTGTAACTGAAGTATTACTATAAGTTATATAGTATAACTGCAAGTTATGCCTTATCGCATAAGGATTCATTGCCAAGCACATGACTCGTACTTAATGCAGTTGTTTTCAAGATATAACCCTATAATGATAATAATACTAGTAGTTGATCCGTTATTGCACATTAAAATACGTATCAGGAGATGGTCCAACATGTTTAGTACGAATATGGCAGACTGTTAACAAGGAAGACAAAACACTATGATTTCAAACGAAATTATTGTGTTCTGGCCGATTTGTGCCTGGATATTACTTTTAAAATCTGGAGAAAATGTGATCCTCGGAAGGATTACCATGTTTCACTAAAGCAAATTACAGAAAATTTAAAACAGGCCGTTATGATGTCCGTTTTATGTCTATAATGAATGTTATAGGAACTGACGATAAAAGTAGGTGTTGAAAATTGAGTAACGCTGAAAATGCATTAAAATATGTTGGTGTTTTGATAATATGTCTTTCATGCTTCTATTTCTTTGATTTTTTCAAAACTTAATCTATCATATGAAATAAATAAACAGTAATAAATCAATTATGCAGTAAATCTTTTAATTCCATGTATGACATGGATCCGTATCGAAGGAATACACGTCAAATAAAATGAAACAGCTACATTCTGATTCTTCAACTTCAGTTTCTTTATATCCTGATTACAAAAGTTTCCTAATGTTAAAAAATTATGTTGAAAGCAAAAAATGCATAACAGAAAAAAAAACTTATTTACAACGTTTAAACAAAGATATACGCCTTAAATATGTTTAAAGCTTCCTTTTTGTTTTCATGTTATCAACCCATTTCTAAAGCATTATCTAGATCATGATGTTTTAAAACTCAAAAATACTTAAATAACTTAATACTTAAATAACCGAAGAACAATATTATCAGTTGACTTTTAACTTTAAAGCCAGTGTATACATTTCTAACATACAATTTTCAACAGTAATATATCTTCCTTCTGTATTGTCTTATATCGAAACTTCTTAAGGTATTTTCATCCATAAAAGACAAAACGGAATCTCTATGGAACGCCAAAACGACAAAGTTGTAAATGTTTCCGACTCGATTTGAATGAACCTTTTCATGGACGACACAACTCTGCAAACTTAGATTGAATGTACAATATTATATGATTAATAATATTAAGGAGTTTTGACAAATTATGTTTCCATAATTTTTTCATTGTGAACCAATTATAAAGGTGCAGTTGACAAACGTCATCATTTGTATTAATATCTTTGCGCTGTAAAAAATCTTTTGCAAACTTACTGACATCTTTTAAATCTTTCAGAAGTAAAAATGTTATTCAATATTAAAAATAAATCAGTATCATAGTAAAAAAATCTGGAAGCAAAGTGATCCCTCGGAAGCATTAATCACAACAAAATTACATAAGAATTGTAGACTCGGTTTGATTGAGTCTGTACATGAGGGATAATGAATAAGTGCAACATCCCTCACGCCCCCTAGCACCGGCTTGAGCGTTACTCAATTCTCAACACTTAGTAGTGCTGGCATCAATGATCCCGAAGCACCAGAAAAATATAACAACACTGAAGTGAAGTACGGGGCAACTTTTTACAGCTGCCACACAGCACTTGACACCTGCTGTTGTGAAGTATAGAAATCAGCCTTTAGATACAATTTGAATAATAATAATTTTTTAGATACTGTATTTCGGAAACTTTTGCGGATAAAAGTTCGCGCTTTCGTGCAATCATAGGCACCGCCAATTTTGCAAAAATTTAGTTCAACATAATCATATATCTAGTACATGTATAACAATGACTTTTCTAAATTTTCATGACAAGAGTACAACATATGATACTTATAAAAGCGTTCAGTGCACATTAAAATCGTTCAAGTTTTGACATGAATTTAGATTTTATGTATAAATAGTCAATGTGTATAAGATTATCAACCATTTTCATATACGAGAAAAATGAGTGTGCATACGCACCATGTTTGAGTATACTATGTAAATTATACTTAGGAAATATCCCCTGTTTAAGTTAACAATATTTTTCTATGTCGTCCCCTTAGTGCGATAGCATGTAAACTCCTATTAGATTAAGAAGGCCTTAATCCGCTTGTGCACTAAGGTAACGAATTGTGGCAACCTCTTAATTAAGCACACCTTCACTGAAAGAGACCAAATATATTTTCTATATCAATGAACAGCATTTAACATAATTACAGAACAGAAATTATTACATCAAGGCACTTCCATACTACATTATATACGTATCTTATATTCATGTAAAACCAAGGCCAACATCATATAACCCAAGCGTTTGCAAGGAAAGGTTTAACATAATTTGTTTTGATTTCAATTCCAAAAGAAAATGATTTCACTAAAAATTGTTCAAGGATTTTATCTTTGGGTTTTATTTATAATTTCTCTGAGTGAAAATTCATTGGGTGTTCTTTATGATATCAAGCCTGTTGGCCACGCTTCAAGTTTGGACTATGAAAATACCTTGATGCAGAGTTTGTTGGAAGTGAAGACTGAAGTGTCATTGCTGACGAAAGAAATAAAGGATCTTAAGGAGACAAAAATTAGTAAGTATAAACTCATTTCATGTGCTATTCCAATTATTAGTCCCGTTCTTTGTTAAGACAAAAATATGCCCATTCAAAAAGCACATTTGAAATAGAAAACTAAAAGAAAGTTTAAATACTATCATACTTGTTAATGTAACTTTTCCATCATTGGATCCAACATGCACTTACACTAAATATTTAGATGTATGTTATAGGTTATAAACTTAACACACTGATAAACAGAGTACTGTTGAAAGTATATAAGGAGATCATATTAAGAATGTAAAATATTCTATTTTTCCATTTTGCATTACGTAAACTATAACCATTATATGCACAAACGTTAACATAACTTGTTGTGTTTGCAATCCAAAAGCACTAATTTTCACATCAGCGAACATTTTAATTCTTTTTCGCCATTGAATGTACATGAAAAAACCATAACACTTTGCTCATAATTAAAATGTAAATAAAATTCACTTTGCAATTAAACTGATAGTTGAACGAAGGGCTATGTCCCCTTTCCATTTGAAATTCCGAATATTAGTAATGGTTTACGGATTTGTTTTGTGTAGGTCAATAATTTCTCATCACATATCAATGAAATACGCTTAAAACTTGAAAAGATTATACATATTCACCACTAATGAATTTCTTAAATAAATGTACGAAGATATAATAATTCGTAACATATATTTAGCTGAATTTTGCTTCCGATGTTATTTACGGTAAAATATTTGTTCCCGAATATAATCATGCTCATAAAGTACTGTTTTTGTGGTGTTTGGTTTGTGTTTTTGTTTACCATGTTTCGGAAAATCCATATAACATTCAATATTTTTTTCGTTCTCTTCTTCCAGCTTCATTTGTACATCATGCACAACATGCTGAAAGTTGGTTACATTTTCTTGGACCAAAATTCTGACCGTTCGTTAATAAGATCCACGTCTATTGTCATACAACTACGTGCCGGGGACACCGTGTTTGTTAAAATTGGAAACTCCAACCCGAAAGGAATGCTCGTGGGTTCTAACTTTCATACAGTCTTCAGTGGTTTTCTGATCAATTGAATTCGCTTTTAAAGTAAACTCCTGAAATATTTCCTTTTTTTGTTACATCTATAATGAAATTATATTTTCACCAGTTTATAATGTTTACATACCATTTGCACTGAACAATCCGTTTTTTATATACAAGAACCACCGACTGATATACTAGTCTAACAAACATCACTGCTTAGTGCTTTGTAATCAATATTTCTTGGCTAATTGGTAATATTCTGTTTAAAAAAAACATATATACGTGCATGCACATTTATTTAAAATTGATTTTAAAATGATATAAAGCAAATGGTCTTAAACTACGTACAAAATTCTTGAAAATACTTTATGATTAACAAGTATTTTGAAAATTTAACAATGTTTACATTTCTTTTGGACATTATGAATTAAAGCGCCATAAAATTCCTTGTTTTATAACACAGAAGTCACCGGATTTATATATATCAATTCTCAGCTTAATAAAAAAGCTTTTAAATCAAATTTACTTAGCTAAACTGATAATATTCGCTTTAGAATAAAAGCAAATACAAAGTAATAGAAAAGTGTAAATTTTCAAAGTCTTCAATAAAATTATTCCGTGTTCGTGATTCTCTAAAGAGATATATTTAAAACAAGGCAGAAAACGAATGTCAAAAAACAAGTCAGGTTAATATTGGTAGGAAAAATGAAAAGAAACCCCTACTTTAAAGAATTTAAACATTTTGCATTTACATTTTCCTTCATACACATGTATTACTTTTACTGGATAAATTTGGAATTTTCGATTGTCATATAACATGTATATTATTTAAAGGTACAATATGCCTTCATGAAATCAAAATATTTTCATTTCATCGAAATGCCTAGCATACTGTAGTGTTTGTATAATGGAATGAGGGCATGTTATATATGTTAAACAACTGAATAAAGTAGCACAGATCTAATTCCAATACTAACACAGATCTAATTCCAATACAAAGATGTTCACCGTGTTTTAAGAGACCAACCTTTTCTATAGGAAGACTGTTTAAGTCTTCTAGCCACAGGCACTCTTTCATGAAATTCAATTATTTTGAATTTGCAAGCAGAAGATTTTCTTTCTAAGTGGACTTCCTCACTTACAAAATGTTCAGCAAAGATTGAGACTCGACCCTACATTGATGAGTGGCCCTTCATAACTATTTAAAAATCTAGTTCAACATGTATTTAACAGTAAATTCATAACGCTTCTAAAATATTAAGAGATTAATATACGACAGAGTAGGGTCGGAAGGTGATAATCGGCCCGCAAAATGAATAATGGCCCCGAGGGCTTCAGCCCGTGGGCATTATTCATTTTAGGGTCTATTATCACCTTCCGGCCCTACTATGTATGACGTGTATTAATGTCTTTAATACACTTGGTAGATCTAATAGTAGCATTTAAAAAAAAAATACTTTGAAGTTCTTTCGTTGAAATTTTTTTCTAAACTTCTACTGTTCTGTACTCAGTACAGAGATGTTTACTGTTTGTGTGTTCAAAGCAGTAGAATCTAGAAGCAAATTTTATTTTCAGTTTTTTCGGAATGAATATGTCGTACTATTTCTTCAAATCTCAATAGTAACAAAAATGTGTTTGTACTCAATACACTTAAACTCTCATATAATAAAAATAAAGCGATTCGTGCTGACAACCTACTTTCACTTTTACAGTTAACTGTTTGATGACGTAAAATATGACGTCATTGTTTCAATTTGTACATGTGCACATGTTCTGCAGGCTGATAACTAGTTCTCGGCCCCGGGCCGCAAGCTCATAATAGGTCACCAGGTCACGTGACACTCATAATCAGTTGAAATCATAGGCAATTTTGTTACTATATATAGTAACAAGTATATTAATATATTATAATGAACAGTCAAAATAAAGTCTAGAATTGTGCTACATAAGTCTTTTGTTGCTTATAAAATGGCCTTTGCCAGGAATTTAACTTAATCAAATACAGTTCTATGTTTGTCACATGACGTGAATTTGTTTGTATCGGAAAATAAAATTGAACATGTCACTGGGACCCGGAAAAGGTTAAGTAAAATGGGTCTTACTTTGTTAAAATGGTGTTACTTTTAAATCATTTTATAACAAGCAGATTTCTCAGTAACATTTAGAACATTGTAAAAAATGCACCTGATTTATAATGATGAGACGTAAAAATATGTGTATGCTAGCACACTAGAGGCACATTAAACTTTTCCCTGGCGGGATCATTAACAATACATTATGTAGATATTCAAGTTTTACTCGAAATCGATTTGAAATTGTTGCAAGGAATGTTGCACATAAAGCAGGCGTTAACGTTGTCCGAATTCTGTGTTGTGCGATATTCTGTGTTGTGCGATATTCTATGTTTTTTAAATGGCCGAGGTTCAAACCGTATAATTAAATTTGTTTAACCAACATATAAAGCCAATTACAGTGTAAGAATCATATTGTTAATATAATCAAGTCAGTAAATCAACGGCAATTGAAAAGGAACGTAATGTCGTCATCCTAAGTACTAAGGCACCAGAAGCGGTTCCGATGACCCACTTTTGCTTAGCATTCTTAGTTGAATATTTGTAATACATTAGTTAATAAACATTTTGTAAAAATTTAATGATTTATTTTTAAGAAATAAATGACAATTATTCATTCAAGTAGTAGTTACTTTTTTGTATCCTAAAGCAAATGAACTCACTCTGTGCAGCAGTCATGGGTATTTTAGTCCAACGGATTCCATTCAAATTACGTTATCTAAAACTGTCACATTGGTAGGGGAATGAAGATTCATTTATCGAGCACTGAATTGTAAACAAAATACAATCCAGTTTGACGCGTAAGTTAAAATTAATTTAAACTTGATAAAATATTTGTTGAATGATAGAGGGAAACATTTTGTCTTTTAATTTCTTTTGCTTAATTTTTTTCTTAGCAAAACTAGGATGCGTTATACGATAATCGGCATTAAATTTTATCCACTGAATCGAATAAAACCTGTGGCGTTAGTGAATTTAGCATCAAATGAAAATAGACATGATAATACGGAAAATATAAATAAAAATGTGTTATTTTTATTTCTTTTAAAAGGGTTTTGTAAACTATCTTATCTGAGGGTAAAAAAATAAGAGCTACATATACATGTAGTCCCTGACCAGTGTTTTATTGACAATTGTATACCTCGTTTTTTTTCTTCTTTGTGTAGTGACAAAATCACGAGGATATAAACAATTGCTTTTTACCTGTTAACCCGATTTACAAAAGTAAATGTGCTTCGATTCATTTTAAATACTGCTTTTTTATTTTGACTAAAAACGATTTCAGACATTTACAGCACATAGAAACTGCTTTATTTTAATGAGCATATTGTTCAAGATATTTTTATTCAGGTATGTATCAATTTATACGTTGCTGGTGTAATGTTTATTATATTATCAAAACTATTGTTTAGCATAGTGTTTTACGCTCTCTAAGCAGCTCACTGAAAACACTAAAGTGAACAAAAGTGAAACCTTCGACCAACGCACAGGAGAGTGTTTTTTAAGTAATTCAAATTTAAATGGAGAATTTCCGGACTTGAAACTGAACGGTGATTTTTATACAGTCATAACGGGAATTGATCTGACCTTGATTATATTGTATTATTGAAGACATTCTTGATTATTAAAAAGATATTTTTATGCATTGTCATGAATTAAAAAAAAACGACGCTAGTAAGTAATTTTAACAAGATCATCAAGGAAAGGCGGTGTTAAATGAACGCAACCTACTACACAACCCACATGACCAGCAACTAAGGACCACCGGTAAGGAGCACAGCAGACACCAGGGCAACAAGGCAAAGAAACGGTTTTCTACAGAAAAAAAACTGATGATAAACCGAAGCGTATTACTTCGTCTTGTTTTTTCATATATTTCCCATTTGTTGGCAGTTGGCTGCTACAAGTCATGTTATATACATGTACTTGCCAATAAATGTAATGAACTGAAATTAACACTTTAAATAAATATAATCTCTCATTTGATAGAAAGTATCCATGTTTTTAAGCAATGGATGACATCAAATCGCTGATGTTGGCCATTATGTATAAAGGGAGGATCGTGTATTACCCTTTTAAGTAAAATAGATTAAACAAAACTGAAAAGAATTCTCTTCCGAGTATCTCAAAGAAGGTCCGCACATACGTACACACTGACAGAATGCCATATAGTGTGAGCTAAGGGACATAAGACTTTGTATCATTTGTTTTGTCTTATGTATTAAAACCACAGTGACTATTTACCTAAATTATCTATCAAATGGAATTGTAAAACGAACTTTCAATAGTTGACAATTACCATTGTTAAAAAAGCAGCAGTTTTGAAATTTTGTAATTTTCAGTTTCTACAAATTATGTTATGGTTAGGTATTAACACAAAATATTAAAAACATGATCAACAAGGATGTATACAATCCCCGCACAACCCAGCAACACAGGACAACCGACAAGGAGCCCAGCAAAACCCAACTAACAAGGCACAAGGCAAAAGTAAAGAAGGGGCGATTTACTTTAATATTAATAATGCAACAAAAAAGAAATAATAGAAACTGAAAAATGAATCAACTGAGACGATTAATTAAAAAAGCCTACACACTTAATGGTGCACAACTTTATATTATATGTCGAAACAGGGAACATTTTCAAAAGTCAAAAATATATCGTACACATAATAAGGAAATTTATATCAATTTGAGTGCATTGTTATAGAATGATGCTCAGCTCAGGAATATTATCACGAAAACCGAAAGGCCTGAGTAATTAATTTCAAAGCATTTTTAACAGTAAACAATGCATTTCTTCACTATAAAGCAAGAAAAATTGATGTCAATTTCAAGTCTGTTACACAAATAAAAACAATGATCTGATGTCAATATGTTAAACTACGTTGAGCACGGAAGTAATCTTCTTGAAGTCATTTGAATTATTGACGTCATATATTACGTAATATTACGTATAATACATTCTTTCTTTGTACTGTTCATCCATTGCATAATAATGCACTTGACTGTCCTAATTGTTTGATTGGGGAAAGTGTAAAGCATATCAGAATTAAAATACAATTATTTGTTTTTCTATATAAGTAAAAATACTAAGAGTGTTAATTGTTAACGTTCCATAATTTCCATTTTTTAAAACAATCATATTTTCCCTTATGGGTAACACAATATGTAGAATGGACCATAACCACCTTGGATCGTTGCTCTTTTGACATTTTTGTAAATGTTGAACCTCCAACAAATAAGCTTTTATTCAAGTGCAAGATACTAACATTTGACGTACGGATCTCTTCATTTAGAGCTGGTTGATTTATTTGTAAGCGTTTACTTAGTCGTTAAAACCAATTCTCTACTAACTTTTCAGCTCTTCAACTGCTTCTATAAGTTGTGAACCCTGCGCAAATGTCTTTTCTTCTGTCTGCGACCACATGTCAAAATTACCTCTGAACTACTTCAATGGATTTTGATAATATACCGTGTCAAGATCTGTTTATAGAATATTTATTGACTCTTTTAAATACTTGAGAATATAGACTGGTCTTACCGAGGCCATTTGTCTGTAACCAATACTGTTCGAAACAAGTTGAGATGAAATGTTTGAAATCCAGCTCCTGATAATTTCTACTAAAAGTCTTGAATATTTTTCCTTTAATTTTGCGAAAACAAAGTCATTCTCAGCTATTACAATCACATTAACTGTTAGCTCCAGTTTTCGAAAATACAACCACCAGTTTCCAAGAAGTCAAAGAAAGCTTTATTAACAGTAAGAAGAATTGCCTGTTAGTGAATTTGTTAAGAAAAGTGAAATTTGAAATTATTTGATAAACTAAGAAAAATAATGCAAAATATACTATTTGAAAAAAAGAAATCATATATCAGTAATTCGATGGAAGTTAAGTATATCCCAAGGTTACTTCGTGTGAAAAGTTGGTCAAAAAGCAAACTTTTTCGTACAATATTTGGGGCATAAATGGAAATGACATCTTTTCATTATTAAAATCCCTATTCAATTTTAAAAAACAAACAATTTATAATTTCATCATAGAACCTGAAATAAGGACAGAATTGCAGAAATTTTACTCCACAAATTACGACTATTAACATTGATTCTCCACTAAACATTCAAATTAGGCTGTAAGTAATAGTGAATAATTGACATTTGCAAATAGTTACAAAGACACCTTTTTTTGTTGGTTTAACTCATGAATAACATTGAACACATACTGGTTCTTTTAACATTTCACCAAAAACTTGTAATATTTCCTAAAATTAAGTTACCAAGAATTCGAGATTTGTGAAAAACAGATACGTTACCATTTTTCAATTTGCTTTCAGAGACTAGATAAAAATAATTAGCATGAATATACACGATTTAGAAATTTATTATCATTCTTTCTGCAATATAGCACCAGTATATATTACAAAATATTATGCATAAATATTCATTTTAAAAAAATCTACGTCTATGAATAGCTTGTGAACTGAAGCTGATGAAAATGTTACTTATTAATCAGATTTGTTTATTCCAAATACATGATTTACTTATAAAAGCATTTTAGGCCAATAAAAATACTGATGTTCCTTACTTATCTATTGACACAATGTAGCTTGGATTCACTTAACAATATAATTCTATTCCGCTAAGTGGAAACGAATATTAAATCATAGTAACGTATCTGTTTAACTGTTCTACTATGAACAAAATTATGAAAAACCCTGAATACTTAGATAGATATTCATAAAGTTTTTTAAACAACTGACCAATAAATAATATGTCTGAACTAGTACTTTTAACATTAAACAGTACACACAATATCATTTACAGTTTTCTTTTAGGTTTTGTTGTTTTATGTTTAGCTTCAAATAGTCAAATAATATTGTGACTTGAACTTAACGAGAACATTTAAATAAAGATACTCATCTATTAGAATATTTAACAGCTAGATTAATGTGAGTGTTTCATAGTGTGAATTGACATTCTGTATTTCGTTTATCTTTTTGGTTCATCTGCTGTTCAATTGTCTTTATTTTTTCTAGTATATACTTTTTCTTTATATACTGGTACAATCTCGATCCTTGATTTTGTCATACTTGGTGATATGAGTAAGCCTACATGTATATGCTTATCTACATTTAACAAAATTATATCAGAAACAACGGTACCGCTTAAAGAAAACCAACTTAGTAATAATCAATCCATATATATGTGCACCTCAAAGATTTTGAGCTATATCCATTTAGTCCATCCCTATCTTGATATGACCCTGACTAAAATTTAGAAACTAACGGGCATTCATTTAAATATACTTTAATATGATTTTTTTTCATTAAGTTACAGTGCTGGTATATATTGCCTAACCGTATATATCGTATTTAAACAAAAGTTTTGTTGAAGATTTAGTTATATATATTAAAAAGTACTCAACAGATACGTTACTATGATAAACAGATACGTTACCAGAAGTTATACAGTCCTCTACGTTTTATTTTTAATACAAATTTTGCAAACCAAAAAGATATCAACATTTATTTATTTCAGGAAATAAAACAGTAAATCTTCATATGTTTCTTTCCTGTTTTTCAACATTTAATTTTCTAGAAAACTCAACATCCTTGAATTTCAAATTCCTGATTCACATTGTCAGTTTTCCAATAAAATCGAGATCAAAGCATCATTTATCGGCTACACGTACGTAATGCTGTGATTTATTACATGAAACCATTTCAAAACTGAGCAAAATCGTCAATTAAGATTCAAACAATAAATATTGGTAACGTATCTGTTGGTAACGTATCTGTTGGTCAAAAATCTAAAATATATCAGATATACACATATGTTTGCCAAATAATATCAAAATATTAAGTTTTGTATAGCATATATTTGTATAATGCATAAATGTGATCCTACTTTCAAGTGCAGGAAATAGTAAATGTTTCTCAGTGGGATATCATGGTAACGTATCTGTTTCACTTTAAAGTATAATCCAAATTGCCTCATCATTGCAAAGTCATTGTGGTTCTAGCATGTATATTGTAGTCAAAATTATTTTTGAATAATTAAATATGATAAAACTTGAGTTAAATAGTAAACTATTAATACGTTACAAGTTCATATTACTCTTACTCAGGTTTACCTTAAGTGTGGTAACGTATCTGTTCAATATATGAGGGACATGCATTTCAGCTAGTAACTTTTTTCCAAATTCACTGTAGAAAACAATAAAAATCGCTCACTTACACATTTAAACTAAAACTTAATACTTAAGAGGTTTTTCTTCAACACATATTTCAGGTGAAATTATGTAAAAGCAACAGTAATATGGGACCCAAGTCTGGGGACATTACATAATGGGTTATACAGCACCTTTGCATGATAATATTTTCGTATAAATCCAATAGACTAAGTCATTAATTTGAATGATTTACATACGTGGCAATATAATGAAGCAATAGAATGCCCAAAAAATTATTTTTCAACTGCAGTGCAACAAAATATACTCAAGGGACAGAATATTTTCTGATTTGCACATTTAGTGGTGAATCAATGTTTAATATCCTTTTCATATTTCCCCTCTTAGTTACAATCTCTAACTCTTAAAAACAAAGCCCTGCATGCTATTGCACGCCACCTTAAAAAATCCTAATAGAGAAGCAACCCAAATCTACATTTCGAAATAAAATACATAAAAGATAAACTTATAATATAATTAAATAATTTCAAAAAATTTAATATAACTTCAAGGTCTCGGTTATAGCACTCCGGGTGGGGAAATTTTATTCGGCCAATTTCCTGATAAATATATTTTTCTTTCTTCTCTTTTATTATAAGTAATGATTGGCAGAAGTTCAAGCTTCTCTATGCTTAACCTGCACAAGTTTCATTCATAAATGATGTCTCCTGTACATGCTGAATCCACAAATTTCTCCTATCACTAATAATAAATCGACATAGAAACTGGACGATATTGTATACATTTCTAACAGCATGAAGTACCTGACCAGAATTAATACAAACTCTTCCCCCAAATTAGGATGCATGTTTTACCAAGATTCGGAAAACTGTATAGATTGAGCCTGCATCCCGCAAACCGCAGTTTCGGATAACGGAGTTTGGTATTTTCTTCTTATTGCAGAATATATGTCAGTCTTCTCTAAGAATCAGATCCCAAGTTATTCCCCAGGTGGTTTGTGTATTAATCTCAAATAAAAAGAACCAGGTCGACAATTTAAAAAGGGATGTTGTTAAACTAAAAACAAAAGTAACAGCAGATAAACGGCCTAATAAAAGTGTGATCCCACAGAAGCATTAATCAAAAAACAATTACATGAAAATTGCAATCGGTTTGATTGAGTCAGTAAAAGATGGATAATAGAATAAATCAACATCTCTCAGGCCCATAGCACCGGCCTGAGCGGTATTCAAT
Organism: Ruditapes philippinarum; assembly: GCF_026571515.1. Lineage (NCBI taxonomy): Eukaryota > Metazoa > Mollusca > Bivalvia > Venerida > Veneridae > Ruditapes > Ruditapes philippinarum. Next base: position 23,744 of record NW_026861200.1, on the reverse strand, counting down.
TTTCAACATTTTAAAGTGGTGTTTTTTCCAAAAAATTCTTTGATTTTAGCACAAGAATTCTCTAGTTGATGGTGCTTTCTATTCCAATAGTCTGTTTGTTTCTAGTATTCAGAAAATGTTTTATTTGTTCTTTTTATAGCATCTTATTGAAGGGACCTAGACTTCGTGACGTATAACTTTTTGACATAGGGATGATCATAAAAATTAGATTAAGAACTAGCAGTATTTCATCAAGAACTGTTGTCACGTTGATTGTTTGCCGATCTTTCTGTGTCCAACGATATTTTACTTTCTTATAACTTGAAAATGATGAATACAATCTTTTGAATCGTCTTTCTTTAAACATTCGAAAACTTTTTTTGTCATTATCATTGAATTGTTTTAACCTATTCATGATTTTTGAATTTGTTCAACATTTGTCCCTCTCGTGCATTACCATGTAGGTGAGATTCAATTGGATGAATTCCCTCGTATTCTTACAAATGAATGCAGATATATGAAATAGAACATAAATACAGTTTGTATTTTTCATACCATTTAGATATTTAATCAGTGACATAAGGTTAAATACTTGTTTACACCGTCAATACCACGTCTGAAATAACTCTTTCCAGAAGGTAGATAATGCATTGTGTACTTGTTAAGAGAACACTCACGTAGTTACTTCCCGTAAATTTTGAAAATCAAGACTAGTATTAGTATTCCGAAAACTGATAAAACTGATTCAGCCGGGTATTCGATTTCTTTTTACACACTGCTTTCGAGCTTCGTACATGACGATAGTATTTAATTTCTATTTATAGTTAACCCGACATAAAAAAACACAGGCACACATGTTTGAGGTCTTTTGTCGTCCAATTAGATATCAAATGGTATTATTTTTTTTATTCTGGTTGGCTTAGAGCAGGCGGTGACTTATAAAAGGGTCAAATCTTATTAATTCTTTATCGCCACAATCAACTTTAATCACTGTATTTATATGTAGATGGGCACATGCCACGCACGTAATTAAAGTGTTTTAGGGTAATTAGGCCGACCGATCTTTAATAAATTATTTTCACACTCCTCAATTAAATAATTAAGCTACAGTTATATGATGTGCATGGTTAATATGGGGAAAAAGTTGCTTGTTGGTCAATGTCAAGCACTTTCGCAAGTGACGAGTATACGGGTACGAACATATGTCCCATAAAAACATTATTTCACAACAAGCCAAAGCTGAAAATGTTATTTTGAACGTTAAATTTACAATTTAAAAAGTTCTGTTATACATGTTATATATCTTTTTACAAATATTTCTATTTTCTTTTTATTTACATTACCTGTTTTCTACACATATCTAAATAATAACCTTGGTCGTTATACAGTATATCTGAAAGATGAATTCAGACTAAAGATTAGTATCAGCACTTACCTTCCTTTAAAACAATTGTATCAATTGTGTACATGCATCTTTCAAAAACAGTTATTGACACTTGTTGATTGTTTTTTAAGGAAAGATTTCTTCAAAGGATTACATAAATAAAAACATCTTAAGGTACTCTATCCATTTGCAAACACATTTTGTTAAAACTAGCTATATTTTACTTTTAAGAGGAAGAATCACGTATAAATGAGAGATAATACAAAAGAAGTGGATACATGATAAGTTGATACTGACCTCTTGATTCTGTTTATATCTTGAAATTTGTTAGATTTAATCTCTATGTATTGTTATGGTTTTAAACATGTTATCAGCAAGCATACAAGTTTATTAACTTTGCGTGACTTTGACCTTAACCCAAAGAAAACATGTGTAATTCCAGATATTTAGAGAAGATCTTATGAATTAAAGATAAATATCTAAGACATTGACCTTGACCTTCCAAGGTGGGTTATACTGTAACATACTGCAAGTTATGTAGTATTACTGCAAGTTATGTCCACATTATCTCTCAATGTGCGATTACTGGATTCCTGCCAAGCTGATGATTTTGTAACTTAATTGAGGTGTTTCCAAGATATAACCCAAAAATAATTATCATAGTTGATCTTTTATTGCACATTAAAATACATTTCAAGGGTGTGTCCAATATATAAGAACGAGTATGGCAGGCTGTTAACAAGGCAGTCCAAACACCATGAATTTAAATGAAATTATTGTGGTCTGACCGATTTGTGCCTGGAAATAACTTTTAAAATCTGGAGAGAGTGTGATCCTCAGAAGCATTAATCACCACTTAGTCAGTACATGAGGGATAATGAAAATGTGAAACATCCCTGTTGTACATTAGCAACGGCTTCAGCGATAACATAGAAACATATACTTAAAGCACAATACATGTTTATCATGTTTCACTAAAGCTAATTACAAAGAATATAAAATAGGCAGTTATGATGTCCGTTTGATGTCTATAGGAAATGACGTTAAATGTAGGTGTTGAAAAATGAGAATCGCTGAAAATGCATTTAAATATATTCCAACTTGGTGTTTTGTTGATATGTCTTTCATACTTCTATTACTTTGATTTGTTCAAAACTTAATCTATCATTTGAAATATTTTCTAAATGAACAGTAATAAATCATTGATGCAGTAAGTCGTTTCATTCGTATCCAAATCAAATAATATAAGTAATGTGCCGGAGAAATACGCGGAACACAAAATGAAACAAAAACCTTCTGCTTTTTCAACTTTAAGACTGTTAATAAGTTTTATATCCTGATTACAAAAGTTTTTTAATGTTAAGACTTTGGTTGAAAAATACTGTTGAAAAGACAAAAAGTTCATAACAGGAAAAACAACTTATTTACAACGTTTAGACAAAAATATACGCCTTAAATATGTTTAAAGCTTCCTTTTTGTTTTCATGTTATCAACTCATTTCTTAAGCATTATCTAGATCATGATCATTAAAACTCAAAACTACTTAAAGAATTTAGACTAAAGAACAGTATTATCAGTTGACTTTTAACTTTAAAGCTATTGTATACATTATTCACATACATTCTTCAACAGTAATATATCTTCCTTCTGTATTGTCTTTACTCACAAAAAACTTAACAAATGACACAGATTAAAACTTCTTAAGATATTTCCATCCACATACAATAGAAAAAATGGACTCCCTATGGAACGCCAAAACGACAAAATTGTAAATGTTGCAGGCTCGGTTTGAATGAGCCTATTCATGGACGACACAAGTGTGCAAACTTGGATAGAATGTACATTATTATATGATTTATAGTATAAAGGAGTTTTGACAAATTTTATTTCCATAAATTATTCATTGTCATGAACGCCATCATTTGTATTAATATCTTTGAGCTCTACAAAATCTTTTGCAAACTTACTGACATCTTTTAAATCTGTAAGAAGTAAAAATATTATTCAAAAATTAAAACGAAATCTGTATCAAAGTAAAGTCTTTCGATGAAAAATTAATAGTAATAACTTTTTAGATACTGTATTTCTGAAACTTTTGCGGATACAAGTTCGCGCTTTCGTGCAATCATAGGCATCGTGAATTTGGCGAATATTTAGTTGAACATAATTATATAACTAGTACATGTATTACAATGACTTTTCTAAATTTTCAAGGCACGAGTACAACATATGATACTTATAAAAGCGTTCAGTGCACATTAAAATCGTTCAAGTTTTGACATGAATTTAGATTTTATATATAAATAGTCAATGTGTATAAGATTATCAACCATTTTCATATACGAGAAAAATGAGTGTGCATACGCACCATGTTTGAGTATACTATGTAAATTATACTTAGGAAATATCCCCTGTTTAAGTTAACAATATTTTTCTATGTCGTCCCCTTAGTGCGATAGCATGTAAACTCCTATTAGATTAAGAAGGCCTTAATCCGCTAGTGCACTAAGGTAACGGATTGTGACAACCTCTTAATTAAGCACACCTTCACTGAAAGAGACCAAATATATTTTCTATATCAATGAACAGCATTTAACATAATTACAGAACAGAAATTATTACATCAAGGCACTTCCATACTACAATATATACGTATCTTATATTCATGTAAAACCAAGGCCAACATCATATAACCCAAGCGTTTGCAAGGAAAGGTTTAACATAATTTGTTTTGATTTCAATTCCAAAAGAAAATGATTTCACTAAAAAATTGTTCAAGGATTTTATCTTTGGGTTTTATTTATAATTTCTCAGAGTGAAAATTCATTGGGTGTTCTTTATGATATCAAGCCTGTTGGCCACGCTTCAAGTTGGACTATGAAAATACCTTGATGCAGAGTTTGTTGGAAGTGAAGACTGAAGTGTCATTGCTGACGAAAGAAATAAAGGATCTTAAGGAGACAAAAATTAGTAAGTATAAAATCATTTCATGTGCTATTTCCAATTATTAGTCCCGTTCTTTGTTAAGACAAAAATATGCCCATTCAAAAAGCACATTTGAAATAGAAAACTAAAAAAAGTTTAAATACTATCATACTTGTTAATGTAACTTTCCATCATTGGATCCAACATGCACTTACACTAAATATTTAGATGTATGTTATAGGTTATAAACTTAACACACTGATAAACAGAGTACTGTTTTGAAAGTATATAAGGAGATCATATTAAGAATGTAAAATATTCTATTTTTCCATTTTGCATTACGTAAACTATAACCATTATATGCACAAACGTTAACATAAACTTGTTGTGTTTTGCAATCCAAAAGCACTAATTTTCACATCAGCGAACATTTTAAATTCTTTTTCGCCATTGAATGTACATGAAAAAACCATAACACTTTGCTCATAATTAGAATGTAAATAAAATTCACTTTGCAATTAAACTGATAGTTGAACGAAGGGCTATGTCCCCTTTCCATTTGAAATTCCGAATATTAGTAATGGTTTACGGATTTGTTTTGTGTAGGTCAATAATTTCTCATCACATATCAATGAAATACGCTTAAAACTTGAAAAGATTATACATATTCAACACTTATGAATTTCTTAAATAAATGAACGAAGCAATAACACTCATAATTGTCCTCCATAGTAGACTATGATTTTCCTTTTAGGGATTTTTTTTCAGAATATGTTTTACAAAATGTATCAAGGGAATTCCCTTCAAATGAGTACTTATCAAGTCAACAAAATGAGAACCTAATTCGAAAAGATGATTTATATTATTGTTATGTACCCTTTTACAAATTACAAACATTCACAAAGCGAATTCACTTTTCATTATAGTCGGAAAGATGATGCAAAGGAAGGCTATGGTATTATAATAACAACATCAATCTATTGCCAAACCATATTTTCCCGTCACCGGTCAAATATTTTCTCATACTTTGATCTTTAACGACTAAACAGTATATTTGGAAATTGTTTTGCACCAAGGGCTGTTATATCAAAATATGCATCAGAAAATTCATTGAATTAAAATTGAAAAATACATTTTCCCTGATAAATTCAATAAATTTAATAACTTACTTTTTCTGACACTATAAATGGACTATCCTATATCAATATAGTTTTTTTTTTCAATATTTATAAAGTGAAGTTGCAAAATAGTGTGCATCAAATTCTAATTTAAAATGAAGTTATACACCTGTTAGTAAAAATGTCCTTCATGTTGCTTTGATATCAAAATTCAAGTATTTTAATGTATTATTCCATATCAATTTCCTTTTTGGTTAGATGAAAACAGAACGAACAACAGCGTTTCTACAACAAATATTTTGAAGACTTTGCTTGAATTGCAGAATGGTGTGGCAGCACATGCGAAAGAAATTGATGAACTAAAACGCAGCGGTATGTAATGAATAATAGAACATGTAAAACATGATATTTATGAACAATTGAACATGTCAAACAGCAAAATTATGAATAATTAGACATAAAAATATCAAAACTATATTCTAAAATGTTCATTTAAAATGAAAACGGCAGATTTTTGTAAGTGATTTTATAGCTTTTTTAAGTACAATTTTGCATGCAATATCATATTCATGATCATAATAATGAAACAAACAAGAAACAAGATCAATACAATCATGTAAAATCTTTATTATGTTTCATTTCATGAAAATTTAGTTTCTTTTTTTTTCTTTTCGAAAAATGAATTGCATGTCAAAATGGAAAATGTTGATGTTGAATGAACAAATAAAGTACATTTCTTAAGTATTTTGCAGAACTGAGAAAAATATATGCAATATAATGTGCTGAATGTAACGATCTATTCAATATACAGGTCACTATTTTTTAGGTTTTTTTTTTTCTAATTTTCTATTTTTGTTATTTTGAGACTTCAATGAACATTCATTTTTTTAATTGTAGTTAAAATCATTATGTTTCTGTGAACAGTGAGAAAAGAAATACAATAAAAAAATGCCTATTTCAGACCGTAAAACAGTAGCATTTATGGCACAGCTGACTAAACACATGGTGAATCCACGACAACACACGGTCGTTGTATTTGATGCGGTTTTAACAAATGTTGGGGGTGCTTACAAACCGAGTTCTGGAGTTTTCCTGGCACCTGTTAACGGAACATACACGATACATCTTGTTGCAAGTTCATCACCAAAGTCAACATCTGAATATGTTAGTTCTATTTATGTCATTAAAATCTTGTGACAAACAAACCTACTCATATTCAAATATAATAATTTGTAACATAATTTTTAGCTGAATTTTGCTTCCGATGTTATTTAAGGTATACGATTTATTCCCGAATTTAATCACACTCATTAAGTACTATTTGTTTTTGGTATTTAGTTTGTGTCTTTGTGACCATGCTTCGAAAAATCCATTACGTTCAATAGTTTACGTTCTCTTCTTCCAGCTTCACTTGTACATCATGCACAACATGCTGAAAGTTGGTTACATTTTCTTGGACCAAATTCCTGACCGTGCGTTAATTAGATCCACGTCTATTGTCATACAACTACGTGCCGGGGACACCGTGTTTGTTAAAATTGGAAACCCCAACCCGAAAGGAACGCTCTTAGGTTCTAACTTTCATACAGTCTTCAGTGGTTTCCTGATCAATTGATTTTTTCTTTCAAAGTAAACTTTCTAGAAAAAGTGTCAAATTGAAATTATTTTATATTCCTTCTTTTGTTACAATGCTATAATCAAATTGTATTTTCACCAGTTTATAATGTTTACATACCATTTCCACTAAACAATCTGACGTTTAATTATACAAGAACCACCAGCTGATATACTAGTCTAACAAACATCTATGCTTTGTAATAAATTTTTCTTGGCTGATTGGAAATATTCCCTTGAAAAGAAACATATTCTAGTATAAGTGCATGCACACTGATTTGAAACTGATTTCAAAATGATATAAAACAAAAGGTAAAAACAGAAGAATGTGACTGTATAAAATCTATAACTACGTACACAATTCATGAAAATAATTTAAAATAAACTAGTATTTTCACAATTGAACACTGTTTACATTTCTTTTGCACATTATGATTAAAAACGTCATCAAATCCCTTATTTTATAACACATAAGTCACCGGATTTATATAAAATAAAGAAAAGCTTTTAAATCAAATTTACTTAGCTGAACTGATAATATTCGCTTTAGAACAAAAGCATAAACATGTGTATGTACATTTCCACTGATTAATTTTTCTATTTCAAGATTTCACAAAACATAAAATATATAATCTTCAACAATATACAGTAAAGTCATAAAGTTTCTAAAATATTATATTATAATGAACAGCCAAAATAAAGTGTAGAAAAGCATATTGTGCAATAAAAGTCTTTTGTTGCTCATATAATGGCCTTTGCCACGGGAATAAATGCAAATTAGCACAGTCATTACTACGGAAGAGCATTAGTGCCAGGTGTATGTTTTTTATTAACTCGAAATTTCGAGTTACTAACTCGAAATTTCGACTTACTAACTCGAAATTTCGAATTACTTATCTCGAAATTTTGAGTTACTAACTCGAAATTTCGACTTACTAACTCGAAATTTCGACTTACTAACTCGAAATTTCGAGTTACTAACTCGAAATTTCGACTTAGTAACTCGAAATTTCGACATACTAACTCGAAATTTCGAAGTTAGTAACTCGAAATTTCGACTTAGTAACTCGAAATTTCGACTTACATTGCACGACTTTCATTGGTTGCCGGTGAAAGCAAGGATTGAATTCAAGATACTTTCTTTCGTGTGTAGTTGTTGCACATTGATAGAGCACCTTTAACATTTATTTAACAGAACAATTTTATAGGGTCAAATTGTCCACACATACTGAACATATCCTTCGCTTTTTTGTGGAGGGGGGGGGGATGTAAAATCACACTTTCCACATTTCCATGTTAACAGGGTATTTCTTTTTCTTAAGCACACATACAACCATCATATGGAGAAACAACAAGTCCAAAACCCACCCTATTGTAAACTGTGCAATATCATAAATAAGTTTTAAATGACGTGTATAGGCCAGTTATAGTCTGTCACGTTTCTTTATACTAATAATGTTTTTGTAACATTATTCATTATTTACTAAGTATATGTTAGTGTTCATCCGTGCTGTTCTACAGAAATTAGAAACTTCGACGGGAGCGATAGCGACAGGAGAATGTTTCTAATTTCTGTAGAACAGCTAAGGATGAACACTAACATAGTTAGTGTCAAGCTTTATTTGGCCCTTGATTACGTCACTACGCGGTACTATGAAGCACTATAAAAAATAAAAGGCGACTATGAAAGGATTTCAATATAGTTTCGACATTTTTTCTTCTATGAAAATTAACGCGCAGAATTTTGAAGAAATACAGCGTTTTCATTGGATGATAAATAAAGCTGGACACTAATACTTTGATTCATATTGTGTTGATAAAAGTTGATAAAAGTGATACTTGTTATAATATATATGTTGGGAACAATATAAAAGCATCCGATTTTACAAGAAATATAGTCAGTCCAACAACTTGACAAAGGCCTCAGCACGCCCTATTTTGGCCACGCCGCGATACTTTCCTCAGATGTCCCACACGTAAAGTATAAGATCGGCTTTTTTACAGGGATGAGTAGAATATGATTAGTGAAAAGATATGTTCGAACAGATGGGATACAATACAACGTCTGAAGAACGCCTGAACGTACAAATTAAAGGAAGCCTTGTATTTTTTATGTCGGGTGTGTACATGCCATTACTAAGTTTAAGTTAAATTTCAATAGTTTTTGTCCAGGCACCCGTTTCTCCATCTCCATCGTTCAAAGGCACTGCCTACTATATCTTATACCATCTAAGATAACATTGGCCATTCTTGTAAATTAAAAATGTTAATAAGTCGAAATTTCGAGTTACTAAGTCGAAATTTCGAGATAAGTAACTCGAAATTTCGAGTTAGTAAGTCGAAATTTCGAGTTACTAAGTCGAAATTTCGGGTAAGTAAGTCGAAATTTCGAGTTACTAAGTCGAAATTTCGAGTTAGTAAGTCGAAATTTCGAGTTAGTAACTCGAAATTTCGAGATAAGTAACTCGAAATTTCGAGTTAGTAAGTCAAATTTCGGGTTAGTAAGTCGAAATTTCGAGTTAGTAAGTCAAAATTTCGAGTTAGTAAGTCGAAATTTCGAGTTAGTAACTCGAAATTTCGAGATAAGTAGCTCGAAATTTCGACTTACTAACTCGAAATTTCGAGTTACTTATCTCGAAATTTCGACTTAGTAACTCGAAATTTCGACTTATTAACATTACAACATTAGTAACTCGAAATTTCCAGTTAATAAAAAACATACACCTGGCACTAATGCTCTTCCGTACATTACACTAACTACTACATTTATCTTTTGCGGGGTTTAAAATGAAAAAGTTAATATATTCGTGAAGTATACATATAAATGTAAATATAAAAATGTGTATATAAAAAATTATATTAATGAATATTGAAGTGTTTATAAATTAATGCACATAAACCTGGAGATATACGTAACATGTATTGCATTTGTAAAGATTTTTGTAACAAGTAGTTTGAATATCAATAACATTTTATAAACATATACACCATTGTAAGGCAAACACAGCTTAAAATAATAGTACAACGTTTGAAAGTATAAGGTTAGACCTGTTGACATTTTCGGATCCAATCTTTGTAACTGAAGGATATTTTTCTGGCGAATATTCTTCAAGACATGTATCGAGTGCAGCATATAACTTCATTATACAAGCATATTTGGTGATTGCTTTTCTTTGTTAAATCTAGCCCAATCGTCAACAGTGCCTAAAATAAATAAAGAACACTTAACATCACATATATGTATATCATAATTAATTTCAAAGTCAATAAAAAGTAATAAAAAAGTGTTAATTTTCAAAGTCTTAAATAAAATTATTCCGTATTGATGATTTTCTAAAGCGATATATTCAAAACAAGGCAGAAAACGAATGTCAGAAAACAAGTCAGGCTAATAATGTAAGGAAAAATGAATAGAAACCCCTACTTTAAAGAATTTAAACATTTTGCATTTCCATTTTCCTTCTTACACGTGTATTACTTTAACTGGATAAATTTGGAATTTTAGATTGTCATATTACATGTATATTAAAGGTACATTATGCCTTAGAAATCAATAAATTTTCATTCCTAAGAAATGCTGAACATAGTGTTTGTATAATGGAATGAGGGCATGTTAGATGATAAACAACAGAATAGTGGACATTCATTCCTTCATCCGATATGCGGTTAACAATTTTCAATCACGAGGTCATGCGTTGCTTTCATGTTTGGCTTACTAATGTCGTGAAGGGCATAAAAGTAGTATTTCTATAAAATTTATAAAGGGTAATTCTATGTTACTTCCTATGAATCTTATTGTCGATGCGCTAAAGAGTTTTTACATAGAATGTTGATGACATCTTGCACACGTTAAAACTGCGCGTAAACAAAATAAAAAGCTCTTTCATAAGGGCATTTTGGAAATACTCTTTCATAAAATTCAATTATTTTGAATTTGCAAACAGAAGAGTTTCTTTCTTAGTGGACTTTCTCACATAAAGAATGTTCAGCCTACAGTAGAGTTAGGCTCGACCCACAAATATTTAAAAATGTAAATCAAGTTCAACCCGTATTTATACAGTAAATTCATACAGCTTCTAAAATATTATATTATAATGAACAGCCAAAATAAAGTCTAGAATATTATATTGTGCTATATAAGTCTTTTGTTGCTCATAAAATGGCCTTTGCCACGGATTTAACTAAATCAAATTTTGTTCTATGTTGTCACATGACGTGAATATGTTTGTATCGGAAAATAAACTGAGCATGTCACTGGGACCCGGAAAAGATTAAGTAAAATGGGTCTTACTTTGTTAAAATGGGTGTTACTTTTAAATCATTTTTACGAGATAACAAGCAGATTTCTCAGGAACATTTAGAACATTGTAAAAAGTGCACCCTATTTATAATATATGTGTATGCTAGCACACTAAAAGCACATGCAAATTTTCCCTGGCGGGATCATTAACAAGATATTATTTAGATAATTAAATTTTACTTGAGATAGATTTGAAATGGTTGCAATGAATGATGCACATAAAGCCAGCGTTAACATTGTCCGAATTATGTGTTGTGTGATATTCTGTGTTGTGTGATATTCTGTGTTGTGTGATATTCTGTGTTGTGTGATATTCTGTGTCTTCATCCAGTACAAACATGTAGTCCTTAAATGGCCGGGTTTCAAAACGTATAATTTGATTTTTTAACCAACATATTAAGCCAATTGCATTGTACAGAATTATATTGTTAATATAATCAAGTCAGTAAATCAACGGCAATTGAAAAGGAACGTAATGTCGTAATCCTAAGTACATGTGTATAAGGCACCATAGGCGGTTCTGATGACCCACCTTTGCTTAGCATTCTTAGTAAAATATTTGTAATACATAAGTTAATAAACATTTGGTAAAACTTTAATGATTAATTGTTAAGAACAGTCATTTTAAAAATAAATTACAATTATTCATTCAAGTAGTAGTTACTTTTTTGTATCCTAAAGCAAATGCAGCAGTCATGGGTATTTTAGTCCAACGGATTCCATTCAAATTACGTTATCTAAAACTGTCACATTTGTAGGGGAATGAAGATTCATTTATCGAGCACTGAATTGTAAACAAAATACAATCCAGTTTGACGCGTAAGTTAAAATTAATTCAAACTTGATAAAATATTTGTTGACTGATAGAGTTTTGCTTATTTTTTTCCTAAACAAAAATAGGGTGCGAAAAAGAACAGCGTTATACGATAATCGGCATTAAATTTAATCTACTGAATCGAATAAAACCTGTGGCGTTAGTTAATTTAGCATGAAATGAAAATAAACATGATAATACGGAAAATATAAATACAAATGTGTTATTTTTGTTGCTTTAAAATGGTTTTGTAAACTATCTTATCTGAGGGTAAAAAATAACAGCTACATATACATGTAGTCCCTAACCAGTGTTTATTGGCAGTTTTATACCTCGTTTTTTTTTCTTCTTTGTAAAGTGACAAAATCACGAGGATATAAACAATTAATTTACCTGTTAACCGATTTACAAAAGTAAATGTGTTTCGATTCATTTTAAATACTGCTTTTTTATTCGACTAAAAACGATTTCAAACATTTACAGCACATAGAAACTGCTTTATTTTGATGAGCATATTGTTCAAGCTAATTTTATTCAGGTACGTATATACCAATTTGTACGTTGCTGGTGTAATGTTTATTATCATTATCAAACAATTGTTTTTAAAACATTGTTAAGCATAGTGTTTTTACGCTCTCTTCGCAGTTCACTGAAAACACTAAAGTGAACAATAGTGAAACATTCGACCAAAGCGCAGAATTTAGTGTTTTTAAGTAAGTTAACATTTTAGATGGAGAATTTCCGGACTTAAAACTTTACGGCGTTTTTATACAGTCATAAGGGAAATTGGTCTGACCTTGATCATATTGTATCATTGAAGACATTCTTGATTATTAAAAGATATTTAATGTATGTCATTGTATTAAAAAAACGAAGCCAGTAAGTCATTTTAATAAGATCATCAAGGAGAGGCGGCGTTCAATGAACGCAACCCCTACACAACCCACACGACCCAGCAACACAGGACACCGGTAAGGAGCACATCAGACACCAGGGCACAAGGCAAAGTACGATTTTCTACAACAGAAAAAAACTGATGATAAACCGAAGCGTATTACTTCGTCTTGTTTTTTCATATATTTCCCATTTGTTGGCAGTTGGCTGCTACAAGGCATGTTATTTACATGCCAATAAATGAAATGAACTGAAATTAACACCACAAACTTATATAATCTCTCATTTGATAGGAAATATCCATTTTTTTAAGCAATGGATGACATAAAATTGCTGATGTTGGCCATTATGTATAAAGGGAGGATTGTGTATTCCCCTTTAAAGCAAAATAGATTAAACAAAACTGAAGAGATTTCTCTAGAAGGTCCGCACATACGTACACATAGACAGAATGCCATATAGTGTGAACTAAGGGGCATAAGACTATGTATGATTTGTTTTGTTTTCTGTATTAAAACCGCAGTGACTATTTACCTATATTTTCTATCAAATGGAATTATAAAACGAACCTTCAACAGCTGAAAATTACCATTGTTAAAAAATCAGCAGTTTTGAAATTTTGCAATTTTCATGTTGTGTATACATATAAAATGGAATTTTAGTTTCTTGTTTATGGCCGTTTTCAATTTGGGTGATTCCAGTATTCCTACTTGAATACTAAATAATCACCCTTAGGATATGTGGTCTGCTTTTAAATTTGTCTTTTGACGTATTATCTGTGATATGCAGGATTCATAACCTCTGATCCGCTTTCAAAATCCCATTTTATTTAGTTCCGCCCATTGTTTTCTTGTTAAGGGCACACGCATTCTTTTACTTGGGGACCATACACCGCTTTTCATGAAATGTCACTACTGTGTCACATTGAAGGTTCCATGATAACCGCCGTATGAACACATCTGCAGATGTTTCTTAATTCAAAAATCACCATTTTTTGTGATTAAATGTTGAATTCTGCTTAAGCCGGTGCTAGGTGGCGTAGACAGTAACTTGCATTTTCCAGTACCGTCCATGAACAGAAGCAATCAAACCGAGCCTGCAACATTTTACAATTTTTCCGTGTTAGGCTTTCTTCAGGGATTCTGTTTTTCACTATTTCAGTTTCTACAAATTATGTTGTCGTTAGACTATTAACATAAGATATGAAAAACAAATCAACAAGGATGAATACAATCCCCACACAACCCAGCAACACAGAACAGCCGACATGGACAGATGATGGAGCCCAGTAGGACCCAAATAAACAAGGCACAAGGCAAAGTTAGAACGGGGACGATTACTTTAATAATATGTTTTAGGAAATAATAGAATCCGACAATGCAACAAGTAAGAAATAATAGAAACTGACAAGGAATCAAAAGAGACGATTAATTAAAAAGCCTACAAACGTAATGGTGCACAACTCTATATTATGTATCGAAACAGGGAACATATTTCAAAAGTCAAAAATATATCGTACATATAATAAGGAAATTTATATCAATTTTGAGTGCATTGTTGTAGAATGATGCTCGGCTCAGGAATATTATCACGAAAACCGAAAGGCCAGATAAATTAATTTCAAAACATGTTAACAGTAAACCATGCATAATCCACTATAAAGCATAAAACATTGATGTCAATTTATAGTCTAACATACAAATAAAAGCATTGATCTGATGTCAATATGTTAAACTACGTTGAACACGGAAGTAATCCTCTTGACGTCATTTGAATTATTGACGTCATATATTACATTATATTACGTATAATGCATTCTTTCTTTGTACTGTTCATCTATTGAATAATAATAACTTGACTGTCCTAATTGTTTGATTGGGGAAAAGTGTAAAGCATGTTAGAACTAAAATATAATTATTTCTTTTTCTATATAAGTAAAAATACTAAGAGTGTTAATTGTTAACGTTCCATAATTTCCATTTTTTAAAACAATCATATTTTCCCTTATGGGTAACAAAATATGTAGAATGGACCATAACCACCTTGGATCGTTGCTCTTTTGACATTTTTGTAAATGTGGGACCTCCAACAAATAAGCTTTTATTCAAGTGCGAGATACTAACATTTGACGTACGGATCTCTTCGTTTAGAGCTGGTTGATTTATTTGTAAGCGTTTACTTAGTCGTTTTAACCAATTCTCTACTAACTTTACTGTTCTTGAACTGCTTCTGTAAGCTGTGAATCCTGCACAAATGCCTTTGTCTTCTGACTGCGACCACATGTCAAAATTACCTGTGAAATACTTGAATGGATTTTGCAGAAATACCGTGTCAACATCTGTGTATAGAATATTTATTGACTCTTTTAAATACTTGAGAATATAGACTGGTCTTGCCGAGGCCATTTGTCTGTAACCAATACTGTTCCAAACAAGTGGAGATGAAATGTTTATAATCCAGCTCCGGATAATTTCTACTAAAGGTCTTGAATATTTTTCCTTTAATTTTGCGAAAACAATTTCATCCTCAGCTATCACAATCACATTAACTGTTAGATCCAGTTTTCGAAAATACAACCACCAGTTTTCAAAAAAGTCAAAGAAAGCTTCATTAACAGTAAGAAGAATTGTCCATTTTTTGGGGTTTGTTAAATTATCCTTTTCAGACAGCTCTGTTGCGTTATATCGCGGTTGTGTAACTTGAAGCATATTTTGTATCGGACATAGAAACTGACAAAAAGAATCTAATTTAGAAAATGATCCATTTTGTAGCCTTTTATTAAAGATATCACCAGTTGATAATTTAGAGTTGAAAATGACATAAGTTCCTATACAAGCCAAAAATACAGTAATCCACGTCGATTTCTTTTTCATGTTTAAAACAAAACAACAACACACACTTAATACACGCTTACTTGTAGCAGTCATTTCACATAAATTATGTGCATAATTTTCTTTATTTGTATTTCCAACCAGATTGTATTTACCAATTAATTTCACAGCTGTTGATTAAACTCCACAGTATTTTTAACTTAATCAGAATCGCTCTCAATAACTTGGTATTTCATATTATCATATATATAAGTATCTCTGTGTGTGTGCGTGTGCGTGCGTGCGTGTGTGTGTGCGCGTGTTGGTACATGCGTTGGTGCGTGAGCATGTGCGTGGGTTCGTGTGTGTATTTGGTTCAATTTTAACAATAATGCTTCTATAGATCGGACATATGCTTTATTCTACTGCAATTAACTCTCCAAAAAGACAATTGTCAACACGAAACATTTAAATTAAATCGATATGGCATAAGCAGTAGAAGTTAAGATCACCACACAAATATATTAAACCTTTCTTTATAAGGTTAAATCAAATTGGAGAGATCATTTTTTAGTTAAGATGGTAACGCCATAAACCTAGATGAACTTTCAGGTTAAGTAGAATATCGCGGTAAAATTGGAGATCACTTATTTAAGTTATAATTATAAAAGCTTGTTATCTTCACACGAACATTCACATATTGATCCACTAAAATTAATAATAAATAGAGGATATTTGTTTGTTTGTGTGTAAGACGAAATTTTATTTCATCGAGTGGGCTTTAAAAACAGTATTCTCACGAGTGGCGTAGCCACGAGTGAGAATACTGTTTTTAAAGTTCACGAGATGAAATAAAATTAAATCTTACACAACAAACAAACAAATTTTCTTTTTATTTTATGCTAAAAAACAAGTTTAAACGAAATTTCCATAATATTAACATAAATATTAAAATCTGTTTCCCCATTGAGAGCCTCATTTCGTGCGAATTCTTCATTAAAAACAAGAAGTCTTGAGCTAAAAAATAAGTCCGACAATCAACGTTAAATGACAGTGATATTATTTATTTTGTTTAAAAAATATGAATGATCGCTTGTTTTAATAATAAAAACAAACAATTCGTGTAGGAGAACATTCCAACCATCCATCCATATTTTTGTTACTTACTGCAAATTTATATTAGACCTGGCTTTGTTAAATGTAAGCGGCAGCCATTTTTTAAAGTTGTGTATTTCACGGGAGGAAAATAATTGTGTTTGATTCAGAGGGATATCATTTGGATTTGTTAGTCATACACCTTTTTAAAAGAAAGAAAACATATTTGAGGATTGAAACAGACACGAAATAAGTGTTGACAGATGTGAAAACATGAAAAAAGCAGCTATGAAAATGGAAGACTTGGAACTTGCTCGGAACGCTGGGTGGTTAACTTGTTCTACGAGCTGTAGCTGTCATTGCTTTTCAATTTTTCATAAAGCATACGGCAGTTATTACTCGTAGGATACTTTAATATGCCCAAATGACATCAAGAGCAGTTTGCATGTGGAAGGAATGTATTATTTAGACTTTAAAAATGAAACAAAAAATTTAGAGACGAAATTTGGTGATTGGAATTTGAATGAATAGAAGTAAGTTTTCTTCTTGTTATTACTTTTGACGTTTAAGGTATTTATCAATTTCAGCTTTGCGTTTTCTTTAAACAGCCTGACATTTGTCAGAATTGTTAGCAAAAATAAAATTGAGGTACCACGTGGGAAAAATCTTAAAAAAGTAGTTTCGTCATTGAAAAGTGTGAAATTATATTTTGATAATTTTCACTGTGAAATTATCAAATATAATTTTCACGGATAAATCAGTAATCCACTGAAAAGCATAAAATAAAAAAGTTTTTTCACACATAAAACACTTTTTCATACAAGCCAGTATTAATAGTTCTACGGTCAAGACTAATCTATTATACAGACAATTGTTAATGATAAATTTACTTAAAAAAGTGTTTATTACAATATATATTTTTTATGTCACAAAATATCATGGAATCTGAGCTTTCGATAGATTTCAATTTCATCGATAGATTTTTTTCTGATGACATTAAAATTTTCCTTTCTCCAAAAAGGAGGCTAAAGGCATGATTATTATATAAATACTTCTTAGGTAAAGTTACACTATTTCGATACCAAAGTATAAAATGAATTAATTTCCGAAAATATATTTCATTGTGCCATTTAACCCAACATAACAGCGTTTCCGCACCGTTACCAATTTTGCTTATGCGGTGGTTCTCAACGCATAAATAGGGCCACCACGATAATGCAACAACGTTCTACGCATTAACCATATAATGATTACTTTGAACACTTTTTGCCTTTTTGTCGTATGTAAAGAATTAACTTTGACCATTCATGATAAAGCTAAAACATATATTCTAGTATGTCAACCAAACAATGGTGATAATTTTGATTATAATTATTTTCATTTTATTATCATCATTTTAATTATTGGTGTCGCGTAATTACCACACGCATGGGTGACTCAAACCAATGCCCTTGTTGATCAAGAAGCCTCCCTTTATGCTTCAGTGATGTGAACACCAATAAAAAATGTAATTCAAACTATTTGCCAATATTAAAGCCTTGTGCTTTTGAACCAGCTCTTTTAAAAAAAAATTGTGGGTGCCATGGCGACCAGAGTTAAACAATACATGCATTTCTTTAAATAACTTTTGAAAAAGGCTACCTAAGGATCATTCATGTGAAGTTTGGTGTAAATCTGCCAGACACATTTAACGACAGACGAATGACGGACAACCATCACTCACAAAAGCTCAGATTTAAACAAAGGGGTCTCCAAGTAATATTGTTAGCTTATAATAACAACAGCAGATATAAAATCTAAATCTTAAACTGATATCACAAAATTCATATTTGTATCTGAAAAAGTGCACATGTAAAATATTGCTGATTGCTACTGCTTAGGAAAACAACAGTCCCAATAGATGTGTACATATAAGGATATATATACCCTGCGTTGGGGCCAAATTTGACCCAAGGGCTTTTATTTGAACAAATTTGGTAAACACTCATTAGAAGATGTTTCATGCTAAATATCTAAGCTGTAGCTCTTTAGATTTTTTAAAAGAAGATTTTTTTATAAGAAAAGAAAATAAACTATCACGTGTCAAACTATATTAGATATCTGGAAAGTAATAACAAGTAAGTCAATATGATCCTTATATCGCTGACCTGATTATTGAGGCTCTGAATTAATATAGTTAGCAATAAATGTAAGGCAGATTTAATGCCATAAACTGGATCTGATAACATAACATTCATATCTGTACCTGAAATAGTGCAAATGTTAATAAGGCTTTTCCGTACATGCCTTTGTATGTGCTGTAACCTTTTTTGACCTCAGATGAGCCGTATTCAAACCTGAACTGGAAAAATCATTCAAACAACATTTCTGACCAATGTCCCGGACATTTACGCTAAACATGTAACTCGAAATTTCGAGTTAGTAAGTCGAAATTTCGAGTTAGTAACTCGAAATTTCGAGATAAGTAAGTCGAAATTTCGCGTTAGTAACTCGAAATTTCGAGTTAGTAACTCGAAATTTCGAGTTAATAAAAAACATACACCTGGTCCTAATGCTCTTCCGTAGTTCTGTACTCAGTACAGAGATGTTTACTGTTTGTGTGTTCAAAGCAGTAGAATCTAGAAGCAAATTTTATTTTCATTTTTTTCGGTATGAATATGTCGTATTATTTCTTCAAATCTCAATAGTAACAAAAATGTGTTTGTACTCAATACACTTAAGCTCTCATATAATAAAAATAAAGAGATTCGTGCTGACAACCTACTTTCACTTTTACAGTTAACTGTTTGATGACGTAAAATATGACGTCATTGTTTCAGTTTGTACATGTGCACATGTTCTGCAGGATGATAACTAGTTCTCGGCCCCGGGCCGCAAGCTCATAATAGGTCACCAGGTCACGTGACACTCATAATCAGTTAAAATCATAGGCAATTTTGTTACTATATATAGTAACAAGTATATTAATAAGAGATTAATACACGGCAGAGTAGGGCCGGAAGGTGATAATCGGCCTGCAAAATGAATAATGGCCCCGAGGGCATTATTCATTTCAGGGCCGATTATCACATTCCGGCCCTACTCTGACGTGTATTAATGTCTTTAATACACTTGGTAGATCTAATAGTAGCATTAAAAAAACAACAACAACAACAAATACTTTGAAGTTTTTTCGTTGAAATTATTGTCTACACTTCTACTGTTCTGTACAGAGATGTTTACTGTTTGTGTGTTCAAAGCAGAACAGTAGAATCTAGAAGCAAGTTTTATTTTCATTTTCTTTTCGGAATGAATTTGTCGTATTATTTCTTCAAATTTCAATACTAACAAAAATGTGTTTGTACTAAATACGCTTAAGCTCTCATAATAAAAATAAAGCGATTCGTGCTGACAACCTACTTTCACTTTTACAGTTAACTGTTTGATGACGTAGAATAAGACGTCATTGTTTCTGCACGTGCACATGTTCTGCGGGCTGATAACTAGTTCTCGGCCCCGGGCCGCAAACTCATAATAGGTCACGTGACACTCATAATCAGTTGAAATCATAGTCAATTTTGTTACTATATATAGTAACAAGTGTATTAATATATTATAATGAACAGTCAAAATAAAGTCTAGAATTGTGCTACATAAGTCTTTTGTTGCTTATAAAATGGCCTTTGCCAGGGATTTAACTTAATCAAATACAGTTCTATGTTGTCACATGACGTGAATTTGTTTGTATCGGAAAATAAATTGAACATGTCACTGGGACCCGGAAAAGGTTAAGTAAAATGGGTCTTACTTTGTTAAAATGGGTGTTACTTTTAAATCATTTTATAACAAGCAGATTTCTCAGTAACATTTAGAACATTGTAAAAAATGCACCTGATTTATAATGATGAGACGTAAAAATATGTGTATGCTAGCACACTAGAGGCACATTCAACTTTTCCCTGGCGGGATCATTAACATTACATTATGTAGATATTCAAGTTTTACTCGAAATCGATTTGAAATTGTTGCAAGGAATGTTGCACATAAAGCAAGCGTTAACGTTGTCCGAATTCTGTGTTGTGCGATATTCTGTGTTGTGCGATATTCTATGTTTTTAAATGGCTGAGGTTCAAACCGTATAATTAAATTTGTTTAACCAACATATAAAGCCAATTACAGTGTAAGAAACATATTGTTAATATAATCAAGTCAGTAAATCAACGGCAATTGAAAAGGAACGTAATGTCGTCATCCTAAGTACTAAGGCACCAGAAGCGGTTCCGATGACCCACTTTTGCTTAGCATTCTTAGTTGAATATTTGTAATACATTAGTTAATAAACATTTTGTAAAAATTTAATGATTTATTTTTAAGAAATAAATGACAATTTTTCATTCAAGTAGTAGTTACTTTTTTGTATCCTAAAGCAAATGAACTCACTCTGTGCAGCAGTCATGGGTATTTTAGTCCAACGGATTCCATTCAAATTACGTTATCTAAAACTGTCATATTGGTAGGGGAATGAAGATTCATTTATCGAGCACTGAATTTTAAACAAAATACAATCCAGTTTGACGCGTAAGTTAAAATTAATTTAAACTTGATAAAATATTTGTTGAATGATAGAGGGAAACATTTTGTCTTCTAATTTCTTTTGCTTAATTTTTTTCTTAGCAAAACTAGGATGCGTTATACGATAATCGGCATTAAATTTTATCCACTGAATCGAATAAAACCTGTCGCGTTAGTGAATTTAGCATCAAATGAAAATAGACATGATAATACG
Organism: Ruditapes philippinarum; assembly: GCF_026571515.1. Classification (NCBI taxonomy): domain Eukaryota; kingdom Metazoa; phylum Mollusca; class Bivalvia; order Venerida; family Veneridae; genus Ruditapes; species Ruditapes philippinarum. The sequence goes on along the minus strand of NW_026861200.1, from coordinate 2,045 downwards.
GAAAATATAAATAAAAATGTGTTATTTTTGTTGCTTTAAAAGGGTTTTGTAAAATATCTTATCTGAGGGTAAAAAAATAAGAGCTACATATACATGTAGTCCCTGACCAGTGTTTATTGACAATTGTATACCTCGTTTTTTTTCTTCTTTGTGTAGTGACAAAATCACGAGGATATAAACAATTGATTTACCTGTTAACCGATTTACAAAAGTAAATGTGCTTCGATTCATTTTAAATACTGCTTTTTTATTTGACTAAAAACGATTTCAGACATTTACAGCACATAGAAACTGCTTTATTTTAATGAGCATATTGTTCAAGATATTTTTATTCAGGTATGTATCAATTTATATGTTGCTGGTGTAATGTTTATTATCATTATCAAACTATTGTTTAGCATAGTGTTTTACGCTCTCTGAGCAGCTCACTGAAAACACTAAAGTGAACAAAAGTGAAACATTCGACCAACGCACAGGAGAGTGTTTTTTAAGTAAGTTCAAATTTTAAATGGAGAATTTCCGGACTTGAAACTGAACGGTGATTTTATACAGTCATAACGGGAATTGATCTGACCTTGATTATATTGTATTATTGAAGACATTCTTGATTATTAAAAGATATTTTATGCATTGTCATGAATTAAAAAAACGAAGACAGTAAGTAATTTTAACAAGATCATCAAGGAAAGGCGGTGTTAAATGAACGCAACCTACTACACAACCCACATGACCAGCAACTAAGGACCACCGGTAAGGAGCACAGCAGACACCAGGGCACAAGGCAAAGAACGATTTTCTACAGAAAAAAAACTGATGATAAACCGAAGCGTATTACTTCGTCTTGTTTTTTCATATATTTCCCATTTGTTGGCAGTTGGCTGCTACAAGGCATGTTATATACATGTACTTGCCAATAAATGTAATGAACTGAAATTAACACTTTAAATAAATATAATATCTCATTTGATAGAAAGTATCCATGTTTTTAAGCAATGGATGACATCAAATTGCTGATGTTGGCCATTATGTATAAAGGGAGGATCGTGTATTCCCCTTTTTAAGTAATTAGGTAAACAAAACTGACGAGATTTCTCTTCCGATTATCAAAAGAAGGTCCGCACATACGTACACACAGACAGAATGCCATATAGTGTGAGCTAAGGGGCATAAGACTTTGTATCATTTGTTTTGTCTTCTGTATTAAAACCAAAGTGACTATTTACCTATATTTTCTATCAAATGGAATTGTAAAACGAACTTTCAATAGTTGACAATTAAAAAAGCAGCAGTTTTGAAATTTTGTAATTTTCAGTTTCTACAAATTATGTAGTGGTTAGGTATTAACACAAAATATTAAAAACATGATCAACAAGGATGTATACAATCCCCGCACAACCCAGCAACACAGGACAACCGACAAGGAGCCCAGCAAAACCCAACTAAACAAGGCACAAGGCAAAGTAAGAAGGGGCGATTACTTTAATATTAATAATGCAACAAAAAAGAAATAATAGAAACTGAAAATGAATCAACTGAGACGATTAATTAACAAGCCTACAAACTTAATGGTGCACAACTTTATATTATATGTCGAAACAGGGAACATTTTCAAAAGTCAAAAATATATCGTACACATAATAAGGAAATTTATATCAATTTTGAGTGCATTGTTATAGAATGATGCTCAGCTCAGGAATATTATCACGAAAACCGAAAGGCCTGAGTAATAAATTTCAAAGCATTTTTAACAGTAAACAATGCATAACTTCACTATAAAGCAAGAAAAAATGATGTCAATTTCAAGTCTATTACACAAATAAAAACAATAATCTGATGTCAATATGTTAAACTACGTTGAGCACGGACGTATTCTTCTTGCAGTCATTTGAATTATTGACGTCATATAATACGTAATATTACGTATAATGCATTCTTTCTTTGAACTGTTCATCCATTGCATAATAATGCACTTGACTGTCCTAATTGTTTGATTGGGGAAAGTGTAAAGCATATCAGAATTAAAATACAATTATTTGTTTTTCTAT